>NC_143014.1:189175280-189287780 GCF_055824585.1 Amblyomma mixtum | reverse complement strand
TGTTAGTTCCCACCCTTTGTGTAATACTCCAGACATGAGACCTTTAAGGAAATGAAATAAAATGAAATGAAAGTCTCGGAAAACCAGACACCGAGGAATTTATGACCTCTGACTAACAAGTATTGTGCTCCCGTACTGAATATTACCTGCATAGCGTTCAATGGGCCCAAAAATAATGTAGGTAGTTTTCTGCAGATTTCAGGGGAGGCTGTTTGACTGCAACCATGCATGCGATCTAGTTAGGTAAATATTAGCAATAGTTTCTAAAGCAGGCAGTGAACAGGCATTAAAGAAAGGTTCCTGTCGGCGTACATTACAACGTCGGGGGAATCTAAAATTTGGGTTATGCCATTAATGTACACTACGAATAATAAAGGTCCTAATATGGAGCCATGGGAAACACCCTGGGTAATTCTGCCTTACGGAACAGTGTTCGTTTATGCGAACATACTGTAAGCGGTTTTCTAATTAGCTGGTGAGAAGATCTAGGGGCATCCCGCGTACACCGTAGCCTCGTAACTTATTAAGGAGTAAAGCTGCAAATGAGCCCAGTTGGTTCATATTTAACTTCATTAGCGCCCATCTACCACAGACGAAAAGAAGCTAACTGAGCACCTTGACGCCACCATGTTTGATTGTTCTTTCATATTTTTTTTTAATCGTTCATATAAAATGAGTTTCCCGCGCAATAAAATCAGTTGATAGTTGGCACCCTGTCTGTGTGTGTGGTTTTTGCTTCCAGTATTGTTCGTTCCCATGAATAGCGCACTAATGAAATTAATTATTAAGCAGAATAGTATGCTGTACACAGTCGAATGCCTATCGAAAATCCAGAATACCTATCGAAAATCCACCTCTTCCATGAGTTCTCGTCAGACTGTTATACCTATAACCGTCAAGGCAAAAGTATCATGTCTATTTCACTCAGCGGCGATACTGTAACTAACACCCGCAATGCTCACAAAGGCGATGATCTCAGGCGGCGCCGCGTTTGTAAGTTTTTAAAGCAAGAGAACGCACCCAGTTTAAGCCATGCCCAATTGGACATGTCCACTCAGTGGGCATTTTCTGGGTACGGGCTTTATTCAATGCCTTCAACACGTTTTGGCGGGCTAGTTGGTTAAGCATCTTGAATAAACAGCGCGAACGAAGACGAGCACAAAAGACACGGAAGACACAGCGCTGTGTCGTCCGTTTCCTTGTCTTTTGTGCTCGTCTTCGTTCGCGCTGTTTATTCACAATGCCTTCAAGTAATGCTGCCATTGCCTTTACCTCAGAGCTTCACTAGCAACTATGTGCTACTTGTGCCGCCTTTTGGAATCTGTTTTCTTTTTCTGCACATATTAAGCGGACAGTTTAGGCATAGCGCGGATTTCCTTCGACAGATATAAATTTCGAATACAGCTAGCTTTGTAAAACGGGAGGCGATCAACTGCGCGTGGCTAGCTGCTCCCTCTTTCATGCCGCCGCATTCTGGTCAACGTTGAGATTTTCCGTCCAGCGAAGAATTCAGCCCTCGGTGCTTCTTGAAGAAGCACCGAATGCTTCTTATAGACATGAAGGCATATTGCAGACCGCGTGGCCAAAGAGATCTCAAAGCAGTAGGTGTGGCACAGAAAAATTACAGCCCCTATGATTTCTTTGTGCATATCATGCATGAGTGAGAAAAGGAAGAAATGGGCCTTCAACACATCTGCGCAAGCGCGGAAAGACACGTAAATTATTGTTTACCGGTGAGGAAACGAATTCCAGATATTATTCTGGTCTTTGTTACAAATGTAGACATTTTCTGTGTGAAAGGAGATGGTTTGGTTTGGTTTTATGGGGTTTAACGTCCCAAAGCGACTCAGGCTATGAGAGACGCTGTAGTGGAGGGCTCCGGAAATTTCAACCACCATGGGGCGGCCCTACCTGAACAATGCTTTTCTGGAAATTTATTAATGAAAAATGAAGTTTCTCATGCTTTTCCAAAGAAAGTTTCGTGCTCCGCACCGCTCCTTCGCTAAATCCGCACTTCGCCAATGACCAGCCCAGCGCCGGTGATCGATAACTATAGTCGACGAGGGCAACGATCAACGGAGTAGAATGTATGGGGACCACGGTGTAAGTTACACTGTGATGGGGACATAATCGGTCATGGTATACGCAATCCCAATTTTAAACATATTTCTTTACAAGTGTGGCTTAATGCACGAGTAGTGGTCGCTTCAAAACGGCAGAGTGCGTTCGGTTTGCTTTACATATATACAGCGTTACATGAGCGTAAGTTTGTACTGAACAAACCTGAAATGAACAGCAGCGAACGCTGCACCATTACTGAGAAACTGCGTGATATATTAAGGCGGAACTTAACGTAAATACTTGATCCCTCCAAGAACGAAGGGCTATCTCACACAGAAAAAAGGAAAAAAAAAATGTGGTCGCTGCTTCGACGTGTGTTGGTAAGCCTCTTCCCAACACTCGATTTCATTATTAGTCTTGACGTTGTGCAGATATATATCGTAAATGACAATAGCATCGTAGCAGAACTTTAGAAATCTCGCTAACGGTGATATTCCGGAAATCCTTCTCCCGTACGCGGAAAATTCAAGGACGACTCGTTAATATTTTACTATCAAAAGAGATCATTGAAACGCCTGGGGTCAGCGTTTGAGCGAAAGTGGTGCAGTATACAGTCGGTTTAGTGTTCTGCGACGGCCAGGTCAGTTTCAGCTAAAACAACAGACGGTATACGAGCGTTTCACACAAATAACTTAAACGATCGAGACTGTTCGTTTCTGAAAGCGCCGCTTCCATAGCCGTATATATATGCTTGCTTTTCATCCGGGCATCTTTTTGCCCAGTAACACGAGTATGCGTGGGACGTCACCAACGCGGCCGTGGCGAAAATGGATAAAGGGAAGCAACAGATCCCAAAGTATGCGCGGCTTCGCCATGGAAGTGTTCAGGCATCCAACGCTAATGACTACTCGAAGCCTGCAAGTCGGCTACTCTCTTGCATTTGATAGCCAGGCCGCAAGAGTCCATTTCTGGCGAGGTCGTTTCGATGGATGCCTCGTTCGCCGAACGCATGCTAATTCCACCGAAGCGACAGCTGCGCAACGTTACAATGTCCAGCACACGGAGTTTTATTGCATTCACGAAGCAGCGGGTACAAGAAAGCGCGCTCGCCCGCGGCGCTTGTTGCATAATACCGCAGCGGTCCGGCGTCCGAGCGTGAAGATGAAAGGGGCCGTTTATCGCGCACATCTTCCCTTCGAGATAGGCTTTGATCTTATGGCTGCACCACTGCGTGGAAGCTGCAGCACACTATCTTGAATTGCGGGCAAAGTGATTAGCCTAGAGGATACGCACATAGGATCAGCTAGTGCGGACAGAGAAAGAGAGAGGGAAAATACATATTGGAACTCGCCAGGCTTCTGTAACTTGATTAAATGCGGAGTTCGAGCTCGCCTCTTCCGAGTCGTGGAGCAGAGGAGAAAACGATGCACAGAAAGAGGCGAGGAGGAAGGCTGGGTGCAATGAGGGTGCTGCAGTGCTGAAGCAGGATTGGCAGAGCCGAGGAAAAGCCAGAGCCGAACGATGACACTATCGATGCGGCCAAGTATGCGCAACAGTCCTGGTGCACGCAACTGCGTGCCGCGAGGTAAGTCGTTCCTCGGGACGTGGTTTCCTCATTTTGCTTTTTTTCCCGTGAGATCGTGATGCATGCTGGTGGAAATAGCCTTCGGACCCGCTGCAGACGAACATCTATAGTCGTCTGCAGTACTCCCCGGAGCTCTCATGAGCGTCCGTAGAACGCACTTTCGTCGTCACGACTGCTTCCACACGGAGCCACCAGAAGATGACGGCGCCACTTCCGTCTTCGTTTTCATCATTTTTACTTTCAGGTATTGTTATGCTAGAGAAGTCGCTATAAATATGCCCATACAGCTTCGTTGCGTTCGGCTACAAACTTTGCTGCGCGTCAAGCAGGTCGAGTGAACGGCCAGCGGGAGAATAGAGACGCGATAATTGTATTCACGGGGTCGCAGAACTTCCGGCTTTCACACTGTGTCAGACATATTTGGTCAACGTCATTTCTGTGCGCAAGCGCCTTTCTCTCGTGGAGCATGCCGCCATCTTGCTTGAAAACCGTTATCACTATGCTCCTTTTGGTTGGAAGAAAGAACGGCATGAACGGCCGGAACGCACTGCCGTATAGTTGGTGCTTCACTTTAAAAGGTTCACGAGGTCGTTTCACGTCTGGCATGCAGCCTGACTCGAATCCGATGTCGCAGCAATGCTGCTGCATGTACACAGGCGTTACGCATTGGATTATATAAGGTGCTTGCAGACGCCCCACACGCTCCTTTCACCGGTCGTGCCAAATGGCACACGTTATAGGTTAACCTAGCTGCGTGAACGAATTACGCAATCGAATGACAGTTCTGCTGGTTCACGGGCACACGTGCTGTGCCCCGAAGCATTCCCACCCGCCGCACAGTCTCGCAGAAGAAACGAGTACCGGGAAGGCGGTCCCTCGAGGCTAGTCTTTTATTTTCTCTTTTTCTTTCGCCCCCCTCCTTTCAGTCCTCGACTTGAGACTCCAAAAGCCCCTCCTGAGTGCGCTCGCAGGAAGCGTGCAGGGCCAGCGCGAGAGATATGATGGGCTGCCATGCTTTCCAGCGGCTCTGCCACAGCAGGTATATATGAGTGGGCGTCAGAGATTAATATCTCCTTACAAAGGTGGCGCTCACACGCCTTCGTAGAGAAATAATCGCAAGTACGCGCGCAGGGAGCGCCCTTGCATTGATAACATGGATGCATCACTGTGAGCCGGGTTCTGCGGCTATCGCTGCACAGACGATGTAATACCCACACATCCTGCGGTGCACCTGCCAGCCTCAGTGAGCATTCGTTGACCGTGCGCAGTATACAAGAGTTCTCCACACCTGCTGACCTTTGATATGAGAAATAATTGTAGAACGCAGACGCGCCAATAGCCTCAGTGCGCGCACCAGCAGCCCTGTTCGAATACTAAACAGGGTTCTTGCCGCGCGTATTGCAGCGAACTGAGCTAGTGCGCGAGCCAGTCGTAAGCAGCCGTTCCTCAGAGGAGCGGCGGTTCGGATTCTCACAGATGAACTCACCTATGAGCGCCCTGCCTCGCCGGGGTGCGCTGTGCGTGCTAGACCAACGCTAGCTCAAAACGCCGCCCATTAAGCGCGTCCCCGCGAGAAGTACAGTGCGCGGCACTGCTGCGTACGGTGCCGGGTTTCGCCGCAACTCTCGAATGGCTCCGCGGTGCCGTTACTGCACTGCGTGATCGTTGTTGCACCGCTGCTGAAATTGCGCACCGCTCGGGACAGCAGCGGCGTTATCCGAAGCTGGCGCGAGACACGCGGAGTGGGCGTCCGCCGCACGAGGCGCGCGCAGATGTAGGGCGGCCCGAGAGGGCGTCGTCGAGTGCGGCCCCAGTTCGTTGGCCCACTTCTACCGGTCTCTGCACGAGCCGATTTGCAAATTGCCGTATCGCTTCGGGAATCACGACGTCGCGGCGTAACGGCAATGCGTGTCGGTCTGGAACCCACAGGCGCCTTTGCCGTCGCTAGACAACGCGTGTCCGGCGTTGTCGCGTCGTATAGTATACGGTGTGTTGTCATACGCCGGTTGCCTCTCGACAATTACAGCCGCGCTGCCGGATCACGCCTTTTACTTCGGCACGCTTGAATGCATTGCTATGTTCGCGAAGCAGCTACGGTGCGTACAAAGTTTGCAGCGAGGCATTTCAAGGTTACGATATACGGGTCGGTCTCCTCAGGGCAAGGTTCGTGCAAGTGACTCTCTCATAAGAGATCCTTCCTAAAGAAAGATAAAGAGGAGCCGCAGTAGGCACTTTCTGTTTGTTTTTTCACAAGAAAGTGTTTTTCAGTGGGAATGTACTGTGCAACAAGTTACAGCTGTTTCAATGACACAGGCTTCATTCGTTGATGTTTAAGACCGTAGATTATTAGCAGTAAATCGTAGATGTGGGATATCAGCGCAATGAGAGTAATAAAATTTGTTTGAGCACAATGGAAGTTCGACATTTCAATTATATTCCAGCAGTATAAGATCATTTCAGTACAGTTTAAATAATGTTTCAGTGTTAGCTTAAAAAACAAAAATTCTCGAAGAAATATCGATAATAAAACAAAAAAAATGTCTACTCAGCACTAATCAACGCAGTTTAATGTTGTGTCATGGGCCAATCTTCAGAAAATCTTAATACAGCCTCAATGACGCCTCATTGTCATCACAACAAAATTGCACTACAACATGTCAACAATGCCTTCTCAACAACAACAAAAAAGAAAAACATAAAGGCGCACGCTTTTTCGTAGCTTCAAACCGATTGGCAACTGTTTCCTCATATAACCGGACTTTTCTTGTGCCTGCTGTTGAAAACCATTCCCGGGCGGCAAGTGGCATAACGAGTCAAAATGAGGTTTTAGGGCTTCTTGATTGATTCGCTCGCTGGAACGACAGAATGCCACCGCAACAGGATGAGGCGACTGAAGCTAGAAGAAGTCGGAAAGAATAACTCACGTTCTCACGAACGTTGCGCGTATTTCCCACGCACTGCTGCCATTCCATCGCATAGATAACGCGGGAACGCT
This sequence comes from Amblyomma mixtum, assembly GCF_055824585.1. Lineage (NCBI taxonomy): Eukaryota > Metazoa > Arthropoda > Arachnida > Ixodida > Ixodidae > Amblyomma > Amblyomma mixtum. Next base: position 189,281,139 of record NC_143014.1, on the reverse strand, counting down.
CCTCAATAACTTTCGCCAGTGAGCGCTGCATTGCACGCAACGCCGTTATTGGACCGTGTATCGGCTCGACGCAGCGTCCCGCGAGAACCGGAATGCGCGGAAATTGCCCCGTACGCACCCGCGGCGCGCGCCTGCGGTCCCGAGTTTGTAATCGCCGCAGCGCCGATTACGGCCGCAGATGGCGTGCCCCGCAGCAGCATGAACAGCGCAATCAGCCGTGGCGCGGAAAACGAGGCTAATGCGAATATGCAGCGCCACGCTCATTTCCCCTTCCTCTCCTCTACTAAACCACGCTCGTTTGCTCGTTAGCACGACGAGAGCGATTAACGTGTCTCCATACTCTGCTGCTCTCGCATGGCGGCTTGCGACGAGCCATTCGCTCTGGGACAGGCCACTACACAGCTTGGAGTGTGTGTGTGTGCCGTGCGCCTGTCCAAAGAAATGTCGTTCCGCATGACAAGCGAAAGTGGGCGCCAAAGATTACTGGCGCAAAACTCTTTGCGGCTATACTGTGGAACATGAGAGATTTGCTCGGACGTGACAGCGGGGCTTTTTTTTTTGTATTAGTGAGGGGCGTGTTTGGAGGCTTGTATTCCGATGGACACCGATTTAGTACGACCAGTGTCCCTGAAAGGACGCGGATTGATCAGACAGGCTGGTTATTTGCGACGAATGTATACCGCAGGCAGCATGGCTTAACACGAACGCTCGAGTGCGTGTCCTGCACTGACAGTCAAGCCGCTGAGCGCTGGGCGCTGGGTCCGAGACCATTCTGCACGGTGTGTTTGCGACTGTTGGAGACAGCTGGCGCCCTGCTTCCACCCCAACATTGTCTCAGACCCTGCGGTCGACGCCCAGCGGCGCTAATATCGTTGGAAGACACGTGCTAGAGCGTTCGTGGTAAGCGTACTGACGGCGGTACACTTGATCGAATTCATCACCAGCGTTTGACTGTAGCAATGGAAGGATCACAACAAGCTGTAGACGTGCTGTCCTTGTCAAGCATTTCCGAATCTACATGCGCTAAAACTTTTTGCGTACCTCAGCGCGAAGTTTAACATACACAAAGACTCTCCTAGTTGAAATGAATGTATGTACTTTTATGCGCTTAAGGGATAATACCTCCAGCCTAAGGTAGGTTATGCATTCGTTTTGAACAACGCTGCTATCTAATAAGAACAAAAATCTGAGAGAAACGGGTGTATTTGCGCCTCGCCTTCATCACTTCTAGCTGACACATAGAATACGATAGAGTTGGTCCCAAAATACTGCAAGGTTATGACCCAAAATGCTACACGAAGATCTGTTGTGACTATATAAAATTTTCTGCGGTGTTTTTCGATAGGGTTGGTAAGCAATTTGCATTACAAGCCTGCCCAGCTGAGTGCTTTCGTATAACACTCTGAAGCGGAATCGGTTCTCAGTTCACAACGTCACCTGAAGACCTCCTTGAGCTTCGCTGGAGATCGCACTGTGTCGCCAGGAGGTCCGATACGACGCACGCGTTCATTACAATCCATTCGCAGAGGTCTCGCTTCTGCGTTGCTCAGCTTGCACCCAGTCAGCACAGCTGATGAATTCTAAAAAAGCAGAGGTCCCGTATCTGCCGAAAGTAAGCAGGCAACGGGGTTTGTTTCGTAGTCGTTATCCCCCCCCCCCTCCCCCCCCCCCCCCTTCCCTTCTTGGGTACTAAGCCTGTGTAAGGTAAGGAGAACCACTGCTCTGACTGTAGGAGATCTTTTGATCTTCAGGGGTGTCGTAAAAGCTTCATTATACGGCTGCGAAGCGAACCCCGTTGCCCGGTTACTTTTGGCAAAGACAGTAAGGATGCTGATGAGAATGGATACGAAGATGGTGTAAGGGAAGGCTTTCTCCGGAATCGCAAGTCTAGGCGCCTCGTGTGTACGGGAAGTTCACAATTGGCCCTATTTCTTGCACCTTAAGTGATGTTTGAGAGACGGGACCAAAAAGTTCCATTTAAAACACCGCGCGAGCAATACCCAGGGCATTATGTATCATTTAAGAGCGACAATCAAAGCGTGTTAGAGGCTTTTAAGACAGAGTGAGGAAAAGCTTGGAGGCCAGGCCTGAATAGTTGAAAATCTGGTACCTACTAAGCAATGGGGACAAGAGAGGAAGAAAGCAAAGGTACTATCGGGGACAAAAGTCTCCAGGACGCATGGACGGGAACAAAAGCCGATAGTTCAGTTATTAGGCGGTTGATCCAAGCCAATGACAGCCGTAATCGCGCGTTCCTATGTCGGGCATTGAAATGGGATGTTCGTTTTGCAGGCGCGACACCTACGCGCCTAGATCAGTTTTCCTGCGTTCTAGAGACCTTTGTCACCGATAGCACTGGACGCAAAGACGATGCAAGAGAAGGCTTTCTCCAGAATCGCATGTATAGGTGCCTCGTGTGTAGAGAAGGTTCATAATCGGCCCTATCACTTGACTGGCCCAAGAGGACCACTTCCAACGGAAGCCGGTCGTCTACGCGCACCAGATCGATCCGCATCAACTGGTGCACTGGCACGCAGCAGGGTGACATTCAGAAAATATGGCCTGTTGTCTCTGGCAGGCAGCAGTCATCCAGTCGGGGCTGTCCACGAGACTGATAAGGTGCTGGCTACACCAGGTCTTTGTCCGTGTATCAGACTTGGCTTCTCAGATTAGTGGCGGCAGCCTTAAAAACAAATCTGGGTCCGCTTTGTGGAGGAGACGGTGGCGGAGGTTTTAGTGATTCCAATATAGTTAGCCGTAGCCACACGCATGACGTAATGAAGCAAGACTGGCGCTAGTAGTGGCCTGCTAAGAAAACGGTACAGCGAAAAAGTGGCGGCGTCGACGAAAGCCAGCTTCGCGCCTGCAAGCTGTTCTCCGCATTGTGTGGGAATCTGCTGAAACGCGATGTTCGTAACGAAACAAGGCTCCTAAAGGTTCTTCCTCTGCTGTAGGATATATAGTTTGGCCTTGGGCAAAAATAGCTGTTACGCGTGCCGGGAAACGAGGATAGAGTAATATGGTCTCCGGTACATCTAAGCTTCGGCCACGGAGCCTGTAGATAATACGACGCCTGCGGGCGCGTCTTCTCCCCTGTCATATTGGTCACAACACGAGGCTAAGGAGAACGACGTACACTTTTGCTGTTATCATTGTACAGTAAGCGAGCCCGCGCAGGCGTTCCTTGAAAACTGCGGCTAATATGACGCTTTACGTAAGATAATCAGATTTGCTGCTTGTGCGTTCGTTACTGGGTGACGTGTAACGCACTTTTTCAAATGATAACCTGCCTGCCGCTCTTCGAGACAGACAGAAAGCGGCCGTCTGACCACTTATTTGTTTATAACTAATGGCATAAGTAAAGAGAACAGGGCCGCAAAAGTAGGCCCGTACAGCGTGTGCGACCTCGGACCACCACGCGTCCGCCAAGCCAAAAGCCAGCAGTAAATAAGCCGTTGCGCCAGCTGTCAGCGGCGCAAAGGAAGGGGCGCGGGCCGCGCCGGGTCGACGCGGCGTGCGCCGCCTCCACAAAAGCTCCACAAAGCGGGGACGACGCGTGGCCACGCGGTCCCTCGGCGCCGCACAGATCGGACGGATTCGACCGCCACAAAGGATGCCGTGAATACCGCGAGAGAGAACTGCCGTCCCGGCCCTTTTCAGGGGGCTGCTCCGTCTTTGCACTCGCGCGCACACCGAGTGGGTTTGATTGCCCGGGTTGGGCTCTCTGCTGCGGACTGTTTGTATGTGCGCGAAATCCAGGAGACAGGCCGGCACTCACGTACGCAGGGAGCGCGAAGACGCCCGCCCGCGTCCGCGACGGGTCGTGCCTGCCGTGCGAAGGCTCGCCCGCGGGCATTGCGCCATCTTGACGCGTGCGCGCTCTTGCTTTGACAGCGCGGAGCGTGAGAGCAGGCACCCTCCCTACACCCCTCCCCTCTTCTCCCGACCATGACAGGCCGTTCCACCGCGGCCGCTGTGCGCCGCACTTGTGGCCCGCAGCAGTTTGCCCGGCAGGAGCTTCAAGTGCAATGACGGCATCGCCCATCCTACGTAGTGGATGCAAAGAAGCCTCCAGAGTCAAGAGACTCGGGCGCTCTTATGACAGCACCACGAAGGCCCGAGAAACATCGGGGACACGCTCTTAGTCGAAGAGGCAGCGATTGCGCTCACTTAACGTAATCTAATGGATCCCCCGCGCCCATGAGTTCTCGCTGTGCCTCTCAGGGGCTAGTTATCCGCCCAAGAGATGCAAATGAGGCTGCGTGTATTCTAGGCGTAAAAGCTACTTTTCGTGGTTGCGCATGGTAGGCATCCGTCGCCGTACATTTCATTTAGCGCCTTAAGAGTGGAAAATGGGGAGTATTGAGTGGATAAGTATAGAGGAGACAAAAAAACACAACAACAAAGTAACGAGGAGTATTACAGCAGCTGAAGTGCAATCCTTTGATCTCTAGCAGCTTCTCCGCGTTGCTTTTGTTCTCAAGTCGCTCAGCGTGCGAATGCGAAACTGGAAGGATTTAAGGTGCAAGCGTCTAATGAAGATAAGGCTATTGGTGTCAGAGCGATAGCGCGTGGAAACACAGAACACCGAGAGCTGGGAAATACGTTTTCCGAAGGTCGCTCAAGGCGGCAGAACGTAACGCGAGCGTATCGCTGCATCAGCGTTCCTCGAGCTAAATAACTTTCGTGAAACGAGACATGCGCAGGCGAGTTACCGGTGCTTGTCGCTTCTTGTGGGAAATGGAGACCCTTCATGAGACGACGGTTCTTTTCTCCTTCCTCTCACCTTTCGCGGCACTCTACTCCGTTGTCGTGCTTCATCTCCGGCGGAGAACTGCGTATACACGGGCGCTTCGACGACTTACACAAGGCTGAGCGCCCACTTGTTCGTATTATGCGGTTTTGACGAAGGAAGTGCCTGTACAGTTGCGTGGAAGACGATAAAGTGGGTATACAGGATGCCTATAAAGTGAAGTAATAAAAATATATATAGAAACGAGAACGCGCCTGGTTTAGCTGCCGGAAACTGGTTTTAGGCCATCCGGCTGTACGCGGGTAACCTCCAGACGCGAGATTCAGTGCCCGGTGGGCTGGAAGAAACTAAAGGCACGATTTCGTTGAGTGGTTCAGCCCGATAAAATAACACCTAAGTGCAACCTAGGCCATACGTGAAGAATTCGCTCAAATCTTGATGATCGCAGCCGACGCTGGCAGGGGCGCCGCAGAGGATAAGTTGCTAGGGTGCCTCGATGCGCGCGCGCTCCGCTGAGGGTGAAGACAACTGCGTCGTCTGCTACGGCAGCCGCCATTGCCATGCCCACTTCAAAGGCGCGGGGCGTGCGCCAACAGGTTTTGTGCACTTGCCGCTGCAAAAGCGCGCTTGTCTTCGCGACCAAAAGAAAACACAACTGCGTTTCACACCTTTTCTAATGAAGTGTCAACAGAATAGGCTTGTAAGAGACAACTGTCCAAATATTTTAAGATTTCGACGGTCATTTCTCCCAGCACACGGCGACTCGGGTGATAGATTGGAAGGAGTTCATAGAGCGCACTAGGAACTTAACTGCAGGACTAAAATAAATTAATAACAACAGCAATACCATAAGCAGGTAGATTGCATTTAATCACTCAATTGTGTAACTAATTAAGAACGCTCCAATTGCTTTATTCACATTTATTGGCAACCTCAGTACTAGAATGACGATTTTTTGTAGAAGAAAAAAGATTAATGTGCTTTACGTAACTTGTCCTAAGAAATAAAAGCCAGCGCATTCGCCACACGTACGCGAACCAAATATCGTAGTACCTGGGCCACGCATGCATACATTATGCACTGAAAACCCCAGATATCTCCAGGTATTTTTATACGCGTGTAGTCGGCCATTCGAACTTGGCGGGACCCCTGTATATTGGTCAAATGATGAGGAAAGTTCGCAGTGAAAATACATCCGTTTATACTCGAATGGAATCGAAATTTTGGTGTCATTGATAGGTCAAACTAATGAGAGTCGACTGCATTAGTATAATTCAACGCACACTGAACACAGTGTTTTAAAGACAAATTAACAATATATTGCCGCGATCAGAGGTTAGTTGAAACGAAACAATTATTAATAGTGTTTATGACCATGAAAAATGTTTATTTGCCCTGAAAAAAATATTTCAGGGTACTTTGAAGGCATTTTGTGCACAATCATCCTTGTCTTCAAAACCTGGAGCCAATGCAAACCAAACAATGCAATTTAGTATACTTATTAGGTGTAAAAATAGTAATTCTGCTAATGCTAGCAGAATGGGTGCACTTCAGTGTGGATAGCAACTTAGGTTAAATTAACTCCTGCACACAATTGCTTGCGTGACCATTGAGACGAGCTTTCTGAAGGTGTCGGAGGAAGATGCGCAGTCTCAATCTTGCGTACCTGTCGGTCAGCGTTTTCCAGATTTCATCGTCATGGCTTGCGCAGAGCTTCAAGCGCGGTCGGTATGCTTGCATGCAGCAAACCTTTCCTAGGTATGCTCTAAGTGAGCGGAGAGGTGACTTCATCGTCACTAGTTTGCCTGTGCACCATGAGTTTATTCCAACAAAGTGCTCCTCGTTGATTTTGAGCAAGTGCATCACGTCATTACTGGGATAAATTAGGTTGTCACCCCCTGACAGATATTCCTTCAGAGCAGTCATAGGCGCATGTTCATCACTAGCACATCCCAGTAGGGCATTCTTGCATTACTGGCAGCTGACAAACGGCAAGATTCCTTTAAAAATGAAGCCTCCTATGCAGTGCAGAATGCTGCACTCTCTTGTGGACAGTTCTTCAATGAACCGAATTTCTGAGTCATTTATCTCATCAGCTTCCGCTTCTGTCCTTTGTTTCTTTGCCTGGGAGAGAAGGTCTACCAGATATTCGCGGTCATCGAGATCGTAGCTCGTCGTCCGTGGGGTAAATAAAAACTGGCCCACGCTCACAAGCCTCAGAGCGCATTTCATGCCATACGCACTGGGTACAGGTTTTCTCAGTCGAACCACCGAAAAGATGTTCTCGAGACATTCATGTAAGAGTCTGCTGGTACGAAAAAAATCGCACTCCTCATTTCCCAGCAACACTTCTTGGAGGTGGTGGTGCACTGTGGCATACAACAACCAGGCATTTTTCGATATGCGCCCGGTCAGAACCAAGAGAAAAGTCGACAAAGCGAACGCACGTGTTACGGCCGCCGCGCCGCCCCGAGATAGGGCATGAAGATGGCCGCCGGTGGACTGTCACGGCCGGTGAGGCGGCACTCGCCCTCCCAAAGGGTGACTTCACCCTAGAGAGGGCGCGCGCGCATCGAGGCACCCTATAAGTTGCGGCAGGAGAGGAAACTTTGCATAAATTTGCAAGATCCGAGGGCGGCGAGCGCGTGTTCGTCAGCAGCAACCACTCATGCCGAGCATTCTGGCCTGGGGCGGCGGTGCTCAGATACAGATGTAGCCCTTACGTTGCATTTAGATTATTCATTTTCGCTAGCCTGCGCTTCATATGTACTGTGCAGAGTGTTTCACCTAAGACTTTGCAATTTTTTAAAATATAGGCTTTTTGAAGGAGCGCTTTATTCGGCATAGCATCATCAGAGGTGTAGTACATCAGAGTACAGCTAAGACGTGCTAACTAGCAGGTTGGTTAACTAATATTGGATGGCAAACTTTTTAACTATCACCGTTTGACTCCTTAATTATTGAGGGCCCACCGTAAGCAATATTCATATCAGTTTTTAGAATTTCGGAAAAGCCTATTTTTAAATATTGTTTAAAATCTTAGGTGAAACACCCTGCATATACCAGGTGTTTCAGGGAAGCCGGCCATTATTTTTTAAAAGTAGGCTTTTGAGGTATGAAGACGGCTTCTGCGACAGAATAAAGCCAGCGTTGCCGGACGTCAGAAAACAGATGAATGAAGTTAGCTAACTAGATAGCCAGTTAACTACTTTCTCATAATTAACTTTTTAATCGCAATAGGCAAATGGGTACGATTAGAGATTTCTTGGCGGTAGAATTTCGAAAACGCGATTACCTCGGCGCTGTGGCCCAATAAATTTTGCCTACATCATGCAAAAATACATGCGCCTCAGAAAAGAATGCAGGCACAGCAACCCCTCGAGTGCACGTAACTAGTCGAAATAGCCAAATTTTGTCAAGCAACAGCGCTGAGGGTAATCGCGTCTTTGAAGTGATAAAAACTGATATGGCTATTACTGAAAACCGGCTACAAATCGCTGGTTGTAACCAGGTGTCTAACTGTAACAGTAAAAAAGTTAATTATCAGAAATTAGTTAAGCGACTAAATAGTTAACACTATTCACCTGTTTTCTGATGCCCGCCAACACAGGTATTATTGTGCCGCAGAAAACCGGTTTCATGCCTGAAAGAGCCTATTTTTTAATATTAATGGTGGTCTTCCCTGAAACGCCCCGTATAGCTGATGTCGTAAGCGCGCTAGGTGATAGTTGATTAGTGGGAAAAAGTCTTGATAGAGCGCCGACAACGACAGCGCTGGGCACTGCTTTTACAGCAGCCGTGACACAAAACGAAAATGGTTTTTGTAATAGGCGTCGTTCTTCGGTCTCGCAATGCATTTTCTCTAGCGTTCATGAAGGACAACGAAAGACGCAACGTACTTGCGCAACTAGCGTACGTTGCGTCTTTCTGTTTCTTTTCCGTTGTCCTTCGTGAGCGCTAGAGAGAATGCATTTCGAGACCGGTCACCAACTAGCCCAGTTGCATGCGTTAAGTCCTTTGGCCCGGCGATGGCGAAGCAGTGAACTAGAGCAACTTCGTCGCAGACAGCTATTTCGAAACTTCCGCTCTGCTTGTCTAGAATTCTTCTTTTTTTTTTACGTAGATCGTGGAATGAGGAAAAATAGTTGAGATCTTGTACATGACACAGTTGGTGCCTCCATCTATGCTGCCTGGTACATACATGCACGATGTTGAAATACTCGCGCATCTGGAGTTATGTGCCAGTCGCTACGAGTACTCCAGTTGCACCAGCCGATGACTGGCTGGTGGAGCAGCTCACAACCACCCTCGGCGCAGCTCCTGGCGCATCGCCTCTCGGGGCGAAAGGCCGCGGGCCGCGCGACAGTGGAGTGCGGCGGTGGCGCGGCGCAGACGCCGAACCCCCGAGGCGGGCAGCGGTGCTTTGGGTCGTGGGCCCACGCCGAGCAGGAAATGGACGCCATCGCCGGGTCATTCTGAGTCATCGGCGCGGAACCCGAACGAAGGGCCGCCGTCATCGCTTGCGCAAACAACAAGCGCCCACCAGGAGACTCGGCAGGGAGAAGGGCGGCGGCTCTGCTCGCTGCTGCTGCTGCACACGATTGGAGCGGTTCCCATACACGATCACCGTGCAGTGACCTTTCACTGACGCTGAAGGTGCAGCGAACTAGGGCGTGCACACACGAGCCCATGCGATCGAGACCACGCGAGCACCAAATGCGGAGCTGTGCGGTGTCTACTCCGCTTGATCCCGGAGAGACCGCAGTGTGAGCGCCGTACGACCGTCTTTTTTTTTTTTCGAGAAAACTTATTCCTATATAGCACAACGCTCAGCTTTAGCGATGAGCTGGCGACTGATCTAGCCTTACCTCATTGCATGCCAAAGCAGCACGATGGCCTGTGAGGTGCGCGATCCGGATTAACTTCGACCACCTGGGGTCTTTTAACGTTCATAGACATCGCGTAGCACAGGGGCGTGTCTGCATTTGCCTCCGTCGAAATGCGAACGCCGCGGCAGGAGTCGAACCCGCGTCCTCGGGCTCAGCAGCTGAACGCCACAGCCTCTACGCCACCGCAGCCTGTTCCTGTACCTTGTCTCGCAGACAGCCGATTGAGAAGCCCACCAGTCAAGTGCGATATGGAGCTCAGGCCATTGTAATGTAACTTGTGCCGCACACGGCAGACGCTAAGGTCGAACCTTTCTGTACCGAGCACATCTGCGTCGTTACTATAACTTTTAGACTGGTCTAAGAACAGGCCAGTCCAAGTTGGAGGTCGCTGATATGGCTAACAGAATTGAAGCTATAGGACAGGATTCGCGATTGACGCTAACAGCGTCGGCTCCAAGTTTAACGCAACATGCGCGCCGGCCGCTGACATCGTGACATTAAGCCGGTCACTGTCGAAGCCGAAGGCAGAAGGTACGACCGTAACGCCTCCAAAAGGAAAAGGAAATAAGCCTGCTCGCCGTGTCCAAATATGAAGGACAAACCGGTCAGTTGAGTGCGTATGTATGGTGACGTGCACCTGGCTGCTGCCGTCCTGCGCGGGATGACACAACAAGCCCTTGGCGACGTCTCCGATCGTTTGATAGTCGCAGCAGCCCGAATTGGGAGCGAACTGCGCGTAACGAAGCGTGCATGCGCGGCGCGCTTGTCGGCGGACCAGGACGTGTCCAGCAGGGATGACGTCAAGCGTTAACAGAAAAAAGGATGGTGGTCTACTTCCGCCTCATAGACATGGTGCATGACTTCCTCCGCATTTGCATGAGGAACAATGCCGCCCCACGGGACCTGTTCAAGAGACGAGGGCGGCCAGCCCATCTGTGAATAGCAAACAAGAGCGCACGCTGAATACTTTTCTGAGTCAATGGTCAACCGAGTCATGCTGTCATCCAGTGTTGGGTTAAACACTTGCATCGAACGGAAGCCCTTCCTGGCGGCAGTGCAGCATCTTAAGAACGAAGGCAAGCAAAGTGCGGCGGCGTACCACGGTTGCCTCGTTTTCCGTTCGGAGGTCAACTACACAGCACGACAAAGTTGCTACTGAGTTTGCACGACGAGTGCTAGTGACTCCAGGCTGCGGTTCGCCGATCGACCGTCGTGGAATGACGTACTTGCAGAGTGGCGGTTTTGAATGCCGATGCTTCGTCGCCTACTTAAACGCTGCTCAGAACTAATATTATACCCCCCTACGCAATAGTGTTCCTTCCATGCCAACAGAAAAAATTACAAGGAAAAACGGTTCGTTGCTTCCTTCCAGCTTTACGCAACAATGCTCGCACGTGTAGTAGAAGCGAAACCTGATATCGAACAACTGCCGCGCATAAGTTCCATACTCCTGTTTTCAGTCTCCTGTTCCTGAACCGAAAACAAAGATAAAAATTAGTCAGTGATTAAAACCACACCGTCGTCTCGACCAGTGAATACTGACAAAACATTAAAAGGAAACAAACCTGGGCGCACTGAAACTATACAGGCGAATAACAGAGCCATAATGCGCAGCGCCGCTTAACGGCGTCTCATTTGCGGATAGAGCAATCAGGGCCACTAGGAGTGGCTGGAAGCAGCCAGCTCGTCAAGCGATCAATAATTCCACCGACCGTTTGTATACTCGAGTTAGCCAGCATGCGTCCTCAATCATCAAAGCCGCGCCTGCAAGGGCCAGAGTTCCAGGGTTTTCGCAGCAGAGAAAGAAAGGAAAGCGCAAAAATAAATCAAAGGAGTACAAGAGAAGGGGCCGTGCTCCATATTCCGTGCCTTATGATTCCACGTAGGCAGGGGCGAAGCCTCGCCTCGTAGGCTAGCGCAGCGCGCACGAGCGGCGCAACGTCCAGCGCTGGCAGGTCGCTTTGTTGTTCCTCGATAGGGATTATTATGCGACAGGCCGTCTCACGCTCATCTGGGCGCTCACGCGGCGGGACGCTCGCAATGGAGGCATTATGAAAGACTGCCCTGTCCCCGAAGTCACGCTGACATGAACTACAAAAGGGGGCGAAGAGGCGCACAATAGCGCCTGCTCCGTCCGGGGAGGCCCGATAAGGGCGGAGCGCGCGCGCGGCCACTTGGCGGCTGGCAGAGCGCGCACCGGAGCTACAACGTGAGCCAGACAATACGCGGCCGTGCCTTTTGTTGGCCAACAAGAACACGGCAGGACACGGCGTTATTGATTCTTCCGAGACGGCTCGTGGAAGCCGCGCTTTGCGTCGTCGAGCATTTGTAAACAGGGCCCGTGTGACCCCTTGCTTTAACGACTGCGCTGATGATGCCGCGATGCGCCGCGTTTCGGCAAGCGAAACTGCTCATCTATGGTCTTCACGTACTAGCTGCGGAGCGCACAGCGCCGCAGTGGAGGACGTTTCGAACAGCCGAAGCGGAGCTCTTCCGAGCGAGCGCTTGACGCAGCGACGCCGCTTTCTGCCTCTTATTGCCGCGAGGACCGTGCGATGGCAGTAAATTGATGCGGGGTTCGTACTCATTTCGAACTTCAATAGCGCGCATATGGCGCTTAGAATTGCACTTTCGTGCGTGACCACCCAGCTTGACCTGCTTGCGACGGCTTCCCGCGAGCCGCGCCGATCCAACGACGCTGTGACGCTGTCGACTGAACGGGTGCAGGTATTCGACCCGTTGAGGATGTGCGCGCGCGATTTACTCCCCGAAACAGCTGCAAGCCATTCTGACAAACACTTACACAACACTTCGCTCGGCGAACTCGCCTTTAAGCTTATGACGGGCGCAGCGAACGAGATCCAAGAAAGAGAGTCATTCTGGCTTCGTGTTATGCAACGTGCACCGCCCCCTATCACTGTCAACCACAGCTTCTTAGTCACTTGTGCCTCTCAAGGATATATAAGGTGTTCCCCTTTGACGAGCTTTGTTTCTCATGGTAGCAACCCATGCCCAAGACGCGCGACGCCAACGTCTAGTAGCATTGCAAAAGTTGCAGTGTTCCTGAGACAACTACGTCGACCGAAGTTTATTTTGTGCATGTATATGCGGGGCCAAGGACAAAATTTGGATTAGGGGAAATGCAAAGAAAAACTGGCATTTCTTTTTTTACTGGCGAAAATTGCAGTCAATTCTCCAGTTGTTCAAGCATCATCATCATCATCATCATCATCAGCCTAAGTACGCCCACTGCAGGGCAAATGCCTCTCCCATGTCTCTCCAATTAACCCTGTCCTTCGCAAGTTGCGGCCACCGTATTCCTGCAAAACTTTCACCCCGATTTGTTGAGCAGGAAGCGGATCGTTCGTGTTTCATGAAGCACTGCTGCCAGTGTACGCACTCTTGTGAGCGCGCGGGAACAGCTGGGCAGGAGCTAGTCGGGACGCAGATACTCTCGTTAGAAGCGTCGTTTTTCGCACTTTTTAGTACTGATGAACACTTCCGCAGAGATTATAGGATGATTCATTTTATTAGTTATAATTTGATTGAAACCGATTAAGTGTAAAGTTAATTATAACACTTAATTGTTAACCAAATATCATTCACAAATACGCTTGGAACGAAGCATAAGTCTGCCCAGATAATCTCACCCGAAAAATCAGTGTTCTATATTTAGTACAGAATATAAATCTGTACCAAATGAACGCACGGTGCCGCTAATTTTGATCACATAAAACAGATAGTTTTAAAGCAAATCTTGAATGACCAATTAACTTTGCAGGAAATAACGAAATTTTTTGAAAATATTGCTTTTCGAATAAGTTTGTAGCTTCTTCGAAACTTTGAGGCCATTTTGCCGTCGCGTTTTTTGCATTAAACCGCCCATATAGGAATCATTTCGAGAGAGGACAATGAACAAACTATTTGAAGGTGCTTTCTGGACCAAACTAGCATGAGGTATCGAATAGTGGCCTCTTGTGTATTTTTTGGCTGTTTTCCTGATAGAGTAGAAACCAGCTGTTACGTTCGTGCAGGTGTTGAGTTTTCTCGGCTGCTACGCTGCTGCGAGACAGTCCCGCTGTAGCTTCCATAGAATTCCACGCAATGCATGATTGGACTATATGTTCAACTCCAACGGCTGCGGTTCACAGCAGGCGTGCGCGTCCGTCAAATATCGAATTAAGCTCTTGCCACCGGGGGTTTCCCGCGTGCTTCGACCATTCCCTTGCTTCGTGCACTAACGGGCGGCGCGTATGTGCTGGCGGCCCTAGCTTGGTGCAGTTGCATCGCCGCAGAGAGGCAAGCTCGCACAACCGAAGGCGCGAAAATGAAACTATGCCACGAGTGAGAGCACGCGTCGAACAGCGCTGTACGAGAACGAAACTACGCCCCAAGAGAGAAGCGTGACGCATTGAGAAAGCTGGTTACGCAGTGGTTGGCACTTTATCGCATACACTGGACGGAAAGCAATGACAGTAACGCACAGACAGGCGAGCGGGAGCGCGTGAACAGCGCTGTACGAAACCGAGACTATGCCGCGAGAAACAGCGTGCGGGTAGCGCTGCACGAAATGCGCGGGTGGGCTCCAAGGCTCTTGCTCCTGTCATCAGCTCTGTTCTTGCTCCCATGGCCTGGAAGCCGGCTTCTAGACTCTTCTAGGTGTAAATGGTTTCGGAATTGTGGCAGTCAGAGATGTACGATTTTTTCGCACGCTGATATTGAAGTAAACTTGCGTTCGATGCACTTCTGTAAATATGCAGTTTTCAGTGTGTTCGGCTACTATATACGTTTCCCGGCTAGTACCTTTCCTTTTTTTTTTATGGGGGGGGGGGGGGGGGGTTCCCGTGAAAAACGTAACAGCGAGGCTCAACTGTAATAACGTTTTTAAAATGTAGTGATACCACAAAATCGAAGTTGGCATTTTAATGGGAATAACTTTACATTTGTGTATTTTGAAGTGGCAGTTTCATTCCACAGTTGAATACAAGCTGAATAGCAGGGGTATTCCGAGACTTACCAATTATAAAATAAAAAAAAAACGTTTAGTATTTTAAGAACGATACTCGCCCTAGTTAGGCACATTTACTTTCCTGTTCGAAATATAACTTCGTTCAAAAGTGCACAACAATAAGAGAGCTTTGCAGAGGTGCATGTAGCTCTAATATACATCATGGATGGCAAAATTAGCTTTGAAAAGTAATTTCTGCTCACAGAAAGTAATCGCATCCCCTCACAATTGCTTTCCAGTTTTCATGCTTACTAAGAGTACATTGGTCACAGCTCTTGTATATATTCCAGATTTCTTAATTTATTGCGCTGCAGAAGCAACTCAGCTTCTAAGGTGGCCGGTCGAAAATTCTGTCCCGCTTTGAAGGAATTGTATCCTTGGCCATGATGAATAACGACTATGCCGTTGCAGACGAGGGCGACCCAGTGTTGTGTACGAAATTCTTTTTTGGTCTTGGGTAGCACTCAAAAATCGTAAAATTGGTGATGTCGCTCTTCATCAGCGGCGAATTGAATCCTTTGACGTGCCACGTAGCCGCGCTTTGTTGATATTTAAGAATTCGTCGTCTGCGTCACTTGTGGGTGCTGCAAACATTTCGTGCTGACAGCGGCGGCGCCAGAATCAGCTCAGGCCGCTGCTATGGCCGGGCGCTAACTAAATTCTAAACATCTCAGCAGAATGTAAAAACATTTGGTCCGCTGAGTTGAGAGCCACGCCGGTCAACTTCCAGACTTCAGTTACTCTCTCCCGAAGAAGAAGTAAGCGGAACACTAAATTCTGTGTAAAAAGTGACGCGCACATTCTTTAGTCTGGTTATACCGGAAAGTGCATTAATACCCGTGTTTTTTCAATAAACCTTCAATTGTTGGCCAGCGCTTGTCCTTCTTTCACGTCCGTCTTCGCAGCGCTGTTTTTAGTTCTCCTGTTGGAAGATTACCACTAGGCGCCCATGGCAAAACTACATACGAGGCAGTACACAGAGGATATGGGCTGGTCATCGTTCGAAGCACGGATAGCTCAGAGTAAAATATTATATGAAGAACGCCTGATGTGTTTTAATGATAATAGGTGGGCACCTAGGGCATATAAATACTTATATCGAAAGAGCATTGACTCACAGTGACGGAAATGGACTATAGGAAACTAATCGGTAGGTACGCAGGAAACAAGGACGGAGAAATAAAAAAGCACTAAAGGACAAGCAAAAAACGTAGAACGTAAGACCCAGATTAATTCAGTAGAAAGGAAGCAGGCGATAAAACTATTTCGAAATTGGAAAAGCATGATCAGGAAGGAATCGTTCTATGATAACTAAAGAGCCAGTGCCCTACTCTTGGAAGCTAGATCAGGGTGTCTTAGAACGCGCAGATACAAAAAGAAATTTAACGAGGGAGGTGACACGTGTACTGTGTGCGGTAAATCTGCAGAATAAAGTGAACATCTTATAACAGAATGCAGCAGTATCCATCCCGACGTCGATACAGCCTCAGTCACTCTTCCTGAGGTCCTAAGATTTAGAGATAATAACTGCCATGCGAATGAATCTGCGAAAGAAGTGAGCAAAAAGCGATTGTTAGATAGGCGGCTTAAAAACAGGGAGGTCACGTAAGGCTAGAAGTTCCGGATTGAAAACTGTATTTAAGTAAAAATGGCGAATTTATCAAGTCAAAGTTTGACGAAAAAATCAACATGACACTCATCCACTACCATTGCGCTTTACAGCGAAGTACTTTGCTGAAGGATTGTTTCTATTGCTTTTCTGCTCAGAATGTTGTTCAATATATCCGTCGTCGTGGGTCACATTAATAGCCAATAAACGTCAGGCGAACGCAACTCTATGAAAGCACAGTACATTGCTTATATAATAAGCTTATGTGAACGATATATGGCGAGCGCGTCAAGTGACAGAATAATCTCGAATGTTTTTTTATAACTGGCGTCGGTTCCTTACAGCTAGTCGAAAACTTCTTGTCGAAAGCCCAATTCATTCGCTAATTTATGTTTTCTCAGCAAGCGCGAACATTCCTTTAGCTGCCATTATAAAGAATAAGATATACCGCCTCTTCTATAACCGCATAGATAACCCGTGAAGTCGGCAGAAAAGCTAGCCGTTGTGCTGGGTATAACATCCGCGCACATTAAATAATATTCATCGTCGCGTGGGAACAGGCAAGAAAAAAAAAGCGCATTAAGACTTGAGTTCTCGTTTCTCTCACACCCTATGCTGAGTTTCGTGTTCGCGTTAGCCAGGCAAAAGTCACAGCAGCATTTGCGTGGTAGCAAAGCGTTTCGGTGCACATTTCTGCATTCAACACTTATTTACAGCGCTAAATGCTGTCAAAACTCAACCTAAACAACTTTTTTTTTATCCCTGATGATGACTTACTGCTGCATATGCAGCCGCTAAATCCTACCAGAAACATGCCACAGCATAGTGAAGACGCGCGCTTTTATACAGACGCTATCACCGTCCTGTTCGCCGTGTCGTACAGCTGCAGCACCAGCTGGAACATGCGAATAGCTGTAAACGCAGGGGCGAGCGCTAATTTCGTTATAAATATACTGATGAATAAACAGAAGTCGCTTCTTTAGACACTCTTTCTAGACGACCTCCAAGAACACCGCCGCTGTAAATCTCTGGCTAGGCGGCTGATTAGGTCGCTTTTTAGTCAGATTGCGGAGCTCAACAGCAATAGAAAGAAGAGGTCAGGCCGGTCAGGATCTCAGTCAGAGAACAAAGCGGAATTCAAGGCGGAAATATGCTTTTCTTCCTCGTGCGATGCAATACGTGAAGGCAGACAGAGGCGCCTACGACGTCGCCGCTCTCGCCAGTACCCCGAGCCCCTCTCGGTGGCTTCACTTGCGATGTCGCAACGCGCGCGCTACCGCGCCTGTACGCCATATTGTGGTTCCGCCGGAGCCAGTTAGTAGAACACGTCGTGCCCTAAGGGGTCGTCCGCGAATTTGCTTTCGCTTTACCGCCAGCGAGGAGGAGAGAGCGGCGTTCCGCCGTGCTTCAGAGCTTCAGTCGCTCGCCCTCCTTTTTTTCCCCTCAGTTCAGTCGCGGCTGCCTGGGCTAACACCACCGCCTGGGCGCGGTCCTCCTGCCCGCCGTGCGTCTGTCTCTACCTACGCTTCCCTTATTAAAGAAACTCTGTTCTTAACGCATTATATGACGAGCGCGATGCTTTCTCCAGGCTTCAGCCAGTGTGATTCGAAAAAAGCACCCGCACCAGGAATCCAGCAGGAGCCAGAGGACCTCCGCTCATGTAGTCCGCATGATGTCGGCACTGATGGAAGTGCCGTTGAAGCGTCGCAGAAACCAGAACACGACACTTTTTCGTGACGATTGTGCATGGTTTCGAGTTGACGGTGGCTTGTTGTTAGTGTCAGTGTGTTGTTAGTGTGCTTACATGTAGTGAGATAACTTGTTGTAACGGCTCTGATAAGGTGATGACATCGAGGATCAGAAGGTTCTACGTGGATGAAACTTGGCGAGGTAGTGGAGCGTATCGGTTGGCACTCGGCGTTTGTCTGAAGTAATGAAATGAAATCTTTATTTGCCATCAAATACAGATGGGGGGATGGTAGAAAAAAAGCTGTCCTTGGACAGCTTGACGGGTCGCCTCAATACCCCAAAACGTACAACTTCACTGCTTAATCCAACGATCCTGTTGTCTCAGCGTGCTCCTAGCTTCTGCACTTTGTTAATACCTTCTTGCAACAAACTGTAATTAGTACTCGATAGCCAGCAAGCTGTGGCATACTTGTGAAGAATACCATTTTTTTTTGCGGTTGTAACCGAATTTGAATGAATTCAGCGTACTTTGGTCGTCTTTTTTTTTCTGTTTGAAGCGAAAACTGCAGCCCTACTCGGGCAGTGTGTTCGGGCAGTCCATCGGCAGTGTGTTGCCGATGGAGGTACGGCATTACCTTAGAAGCCTTTAATGCCATTCCCGTGGTGTCAGTAGCAGAACAGATGGCAGTGACAGTGTACTCGATGTGACAGGACTGCGTTGCGTTGAGGCAGCGGTCTCGTGTCCACACGAATTCCCGTAACGCGGAAGGAACGATTCGCGGAACGGGGCACCGAAAAGGAGCGGGGGAGCCTACATTGGACGTCGCGGCAGGGAACGCGGCAGCCTCATCCATCATCGTGCTGGCCGCGGAGGGCGCAGGCGTCGTCGGACGTCTCCTGTTTGCTCAGACACTTGCAGCTCATTGTCCTTTCGCTGGGCCAAACAAGCGCTCCATCAACCGGCCTCTTCGTCGCCTGGCACGCGGGCGTCGGAACGGAGAAGCACACTGCAAATCCCCTGCTGCGCCATTATACGTTACCACACTAGCGCGGCACAACGATGAACGCGCTGTGGTGCCTTAGAACGATGAGGTCGCGGGTTCGATTTTTGGCCACGGCGGCTGCGTTTCCACGTAGCAGGTGAGAACGCGACAGGTAGCAGAAAGAATTCGAAAACTTTCGCTGAGCATTCCCTGATAGTCTCCGGCTTTGCTTGCAGGCGTAAGACTACCACTTATTGTTTTGCAAGTCCAGAGTGGTCTTCATGTTCCCTGAAAGCCACAGCCCCCTGGCTCCTAGTGAGGTAAATGCAAAAGAAGTAGCTAAGCTCGTGAATCCTGCCGTGGTGCATCAAGTGAGTGACGCATAACAGACGTCATTGCAATGGAGAGCAGTGCTCGGGTTACAATAAATGTAGCATGGAATGCCCCTCACAAAACGAACGCTCGCAAAAGCAAAAAAGCTATGAACTTGAGCGTGTTCAGGTGCCACTGAAATCTTTCCATGGCTTTCCTCAGTTGATTCATTAACGCAGACTGATAAAAGTTGAAGCATAGTGAAATCATGTTGCAGCGTTACGTGGTGAGAAGCAAACCGCCAAGGTTCGTACAATCTGCGCAGCGATAAAAGCGCACCTTGTTATGGAACTTCATCTTTTAATTTCCTTGGTGCACGTTCGCATTTCATGAGGCTCAGGGAACACGCGAAGGGAAGGCCAACAGGAACGCGCACCTTTGCTTGTAGCAGTGCTATCCAGGTGGGAGCTATTAGGCTCAGCTGCTTGCTTCATTAGAATGCCCTCCAGGTGACTCGAGTGAAAAGCTGGCGTCGCGCCTACCTCCGCTGAAACCTGCTCTTCACTCTCGGAGGCGCAAAATAACACAACGATGCGAGGAATATGACGCTAGAAAAAGAAACGTCTTCAGTACGAACTTATCCAGTGAGCATAACAGAACGGCTTTTGAAAAGTTTCCTGGCATCTTTTGGTGAACGATGCCAGAAGTACAACCTGCGTCCTTTAAGATGTAATGCTTAACAGGCTCATTACATACTTTGTAGCCATCGCCAACTAATGAGCGCGCAAGATTAAGTCCATTTTCCAATCACTGCGTTCATTATAGGGCGGTCAGCTGTCAGCTGCGCATTTGGCACAAGGGCATGAAGGCACACTAAACATGAAACTACCGTCAAAAGGGACTCTGACTTGGTGAATGTTAAACTGCAGAAAAAACTGCCAATGAACATGGGATGAAAATGTCTCCCTTCCTTAGTCATAATATGGATGTACTAGTTTTCTATCTAGATTAGCTACACAGACACAGAAAGCTTGCCTCGACAGCCAGAAAACAAGTTAGCAAACTGTGTCCATCAATTAATAAATGAATAAACCATTAATTAATTAATAGTCATTAATTTATCAGTCGGTAAGTTAATAATCATGTGACAGATTTTACTTTTCATCGATTTATATCCGTTTGTAGGCAACAAATACACGCGCTCTAAAACTGTCAAGGAAGCAAAAACAAAAACAGCGCTTTCCTTGTACAGTAGAATTTATATCGTGATGAAGTGAAACAGCGAAGATAGTTAACAGTCGCCAGTGACAATGATAATGGCGTAAACGCTGTGAACTGTGACAACAAGGTATTCACAAGCCCCTAAATAATTAACGTTTGTAGATAGCCAAGATGCGTAACGAGCTCAGTGACACTGTTTAGCAGTGCGTCACAGTTGCAAGCAACGTATTAGAAAGTTGCTAGTTTCCAGAACAGAATCCTGAAATGGTAAGTGTGAGTGTGGCGGTTTCATTTCTTATCGTTGCTTGCAATCTTCCATTCTGTTAAAAACCAGCTATGAGATATTTGCGGGGATTAAAATCAACGAAACGAGTACTCGGGGTTTCATTAGCGACTCCGCATTTCGACGCCATTGCTAACAGGTGTATATCGTCTCTATGTATTTAAGCTCCTTCAGGCTCAGTGTCCACATATGTTGACGCAACCTAAACGCTAACAAATCCTGGCTATAAAAGGGGAAATTTTTACAAATGTGCACGCAAAAAATGCGCTGGAGTCTGAAAAGCTTCATGTAGAAAGATGTTAACTGTGAAAGATGTGAAACGCTGTAAAATGAACGTAGGAATCCGGTCTTTTGAATGGATGGCTCCGTGTTTTACGGGACCTCTGGAGTGGCTCCTGAGAATGTCAATTTTCGTTCGCTTGCTTTGCAAGCACGAGACTAAAATGTGTTGATTTGTTTACTTAACGAGCCATTGTAAGTAAAAAAAAGCACAGGGTCATCAGAATTCAGCTTTACAGATTTCTCAAAATTAGGGGCAACGAGCGGTACGGGAAATCAACCTCTGCACAAAAGTTATGCGGCCAGAGGGACACAAAGTGACTGTCACCTTCAGGCACCCAATGAACTAAAATCGATGATTGAACTTTTCAGACGCTGCGGCTAGCATGAATGTTCATACTGGAAAGAGAGGCGGTCGCATTTCCAGACTCCATTTGGTAGAATTGTTGGCAGAGTTTACGGGTTCCGAGATGTTCGCCATCAAAGTTTCTGCTGATTTCGTGTAATTACGCATGCAATGAAGTGGCAGTCGACGTGAAGCTCCTCCTTAATGTGACGCAGCTGTTGCGTGGGGCGTTTCTCTCATTTCGATAGCCGAAAGTGAAAGGGAAACAGTTATCAGGTTCGTCGGTCTCTCTTGGCTGTTGTCTTACGAAACGCCTCATCACGCCGGTAGGAGTTTCGCGCTGATAATCACCGCCTGGCATGAGCAATTACGTGGATCGAGCTGAAAATTTGGACGCGAAGCGAATATCTCAAAACAGGCGTGCTTGGAAAATTCTACCAAATAGAATTGTGAAAAATACGATTAGCTCTTAGTTTCCGTTATAAACATGCCTCTCTGTGCAGTCACTGAAAAGTTAATTATTCGATTTTATTTAATTAGGTACCTGACGGTGACATTTATTATCTCCCTCTAAGAACCCCTGGCCGCATAAGTTATGTGCAGACGTGAATTTAACTGCCCTATCAGCGCTTGTTTTTAGGAAACCTGCAAGCCTTAATTTTCATCACTCTGCCTTGAAAATAATGTGATTCACGATGTGCACATTGTGAGCACCCTATAAGAGTTGCGTAATAACATAACGAAGAAAGCTGCAATTTTTTCTGTGCAATCCTGGCATGCGGTCCTTACGAAAACCTGACGTTATGAAAATTATCTCCTTATTGGATCATTATTCGCGCCTGAAAGGGTTAGAGCGTTACCTAAGACGAGTGTTTTGAGCGAGTTTGAAATTTTTTATGTAACTGCAGCTCAAAATAATGACATTCGTAAGAGTAAACACGTTACACAAGGACGGACGTCCTTGTGTTACGCATGTCCATATACCGTCCAGATGCCTTCACCGTTCACGAAAACACCCACCTCAGACGATAAATAACGGACTTGCTTTCCTCACGCATGACTTGTTAGGAAAGATGACGGAGATCGCATCTTGCTTCTGCACTCCTTATTACTCCTTGGACTGTGCCGTACTGCACTTTCCGCTCTCGTTTCCACAGTTGTTGAAGGAGCATTGAGGAGAACTCCGCGAAATTATTGTTCTCAGAAAAAAATGATTCTCCGGCTCGCTCTCCTGCGTTGACGTTTTGTCCGGCAGCAAAAGACATTTACCGCTGAGAAAATTGGATTTCAAAAACTTTTCGCCAGTAGATACAAACTCGTGACCAACTTCCCGAAAAGGACGGGTTGCCACCATTTTGATTGGCGGTGCGGTGTAGCCTCCGGGATCCGCTCAAAAAACTGGTGTCGACGCAAGCATTGTACTGGCAAAATCGGTCGGTGACGGCGACACCTGTATTTCGTTTTTTTTTTTTTTGGCATTTTTGATACCTTATAAAGGCTCCGCTTTCGGTGAGAGTGGTCTCGGTGATTAGAAGGCGGCACCCTACCGATACGGGCCAACTACGATTTGTCCTCAGTGTCCCATTAAGACTCCGTGTACGTGCCGAGTGGAGGGTAACACCCTTCTACGGGAGCCAAGTTGGCAGGAGGCGCGCTCGCCGTTATTGCTGCAGATGCGCGGCCTGCCATTGGGGCGCGCGATACCGCGCGGCCGAACGAATACTCACACGAACGGATTAAAAACCAAAGACGCTGAGAGGGGGAGGAGGGAAGGTCTGGTGCGTGAGCGTGCGTGTTTGAGTGAGTGAGTGAGTGAGTGAGTGAGTGAGTGAGTGAGTGAGTGAGTGAGTGAGTGAGTGAGTGAGTGAGTACTAGCCCACATAGCTAAGGCGGCGGAGCGAAGGCGCGAGATCCGCCTGCGTTGCGCATAGCCAAGGCTGCCCGCGCTGGCTCGGCCGACGGCGGGAGGTGGTGGCCGCCAAGGCGGCCTTGCGGCCGACCTTGCGGCCATCAGCCGGCCCTCAGATCCCGCCGCCGGCCACGCATCGGCGGCGGTGACGCGGCTCCGGTGCTAAGTAGTAGCGAGGGGGCGAGGAGGAGGAGGAGCGGGAACGCCCTTGCTGATGACGTAAGCAGGATTTCACCAGCTTAAGCTGAGCGGAGCAGGATGGCACGTGCTCGCCGCATCGCTCAGGCAAGGTGCGCGCGGAGTTAATTGGTGCGCACTGCGTGACGTAACAGGCCCCGGACTCGCGTCAAGGGATACGCTCATTGCAGAGTTGTAAAGAACGCATTACGTGCAGCTACAACAGCTCATGCTGATTTGGAGGTATACCTGTTCAGGGGCGCTTGTGTTACAAAGATTACAACACCTGCGGCCTTTGAAGTGTGGAGCTAGCATTACGCCCACATTGCTCGCGCTGCTCCTGTATTAAACTAGTAATGTATTTTTGATCCAAAGAACAGCCGACGACCCCTCACGATAGCAAGAAAAAAAAATCATTCTTCAAGATACTGTCGTGTCACTGAGAGGAGCATGTACTCAGGCTCGCCGACTGTCGACTGCGCCTCTACCGCGTCCTTAAACTAGTTCTTGTGATACTGTTCTTGTGAGAAAGCGAAGTCGTTGCACGGTCCTAAGGCCATTTGCACAGATGACCAAGGAAAAAAAAAAGAGCTGCGCACGGAAGTGAAGGAGTTCAGTAAAGATTTACGTCTGCAGGTTACCACAAATGGCTAAGTGTAACAACGAAAATTCCAGCTCCGAAAATTGTCAGTATCACAAGCTTCCCAGAGTTTTTATTTTTGAGAGGCACTCTGTGTGGAAACCATTGTTTGCGGCTTCTTTTAAGGGCTGAGAATGTCATACCGATAAAAAATGTCCTGTTTCCAGATTTTTGTTATACCACGTTCAAACCTATAGGAACCTGGGCTCCCAAGTTTGATCGCGGTCTGGGCAGTAGAAATGTAGAAAATCAAATTTTATTCCGTTGGCTCGCGAAATCTCGCCGGCAGTGAAAAAACAAACAGTGTTTTCAAACCACACAGCAGTGCAAAAAGGCTTAGGGCAGTTCGATTTTTTCCCTCTCTGGCCTCTTCAGGCCTTCCGTCAAGACTACAGCCGAAACACATAAAAAAAAGACAGCATAAAGACATAATCCTAGCCTTGCGAGCCGTGATTGGCAGGATAACGAAACGGAGGCTGCGAGTAGCGGAAGGAAACCGCGTGATCTTTGAAAATCAGTCTGTCGCCATTCTTCGTAAAAACTTAATATTACTGCTGTATACGCTGTTTATCTTTGGTGTTCAGCACAATTCTGCGAGTTGCCACTAACGAACAAAATAGGAGACGGAAACTGCATCAGAGAGAAAAGCTACGAGCACAATTGCCACTGGGCAGAGTCGCATCGAAGAAGGTCCTACACCTTTACAGCAGGGGGCTTATAATTTAAAAAAAAAAAAGAACGTGAAATAAAATTAAAGCTCTTCAAATCTTTGAACTCGTGTTTCTCAGTTCGCATTTCTAGGTCACCTGAACATTTCAGAAAACTGTCGTTTGCATACTACATAGCCAGAATTTTCTTTTAACGAGCTTTCTCGGCCAAATGTTTGTGAGGAACAAGGTTATGTACTTAGTGACGCCAAAGAGTTCATTAGGAAGTTGCTTTTAAGTGGAACAATTTTCAGAAAAAAAAAACGTTGTCATACAACACATCTTCCCTTTATCCTGTATGAAAGGCTTACCCGGGGTCATTTATGTGAAAAAATGAACTAATTCTCGTGTTTCAGAAAATACAGTTTTCCTATACTTACCCCCTCATTAGCTGATTACTATGCGAAAAATATTTTTGACATTTAAGATACACCATTGAAATTTCGGCTGCGTTCTAGCGGCCTAAACATACATCATCGCTGAAAGTTCATCCAAATACACGCAGAAGTTCAAAATTGCAGCAGGATGAAGCATGGCACCGGTTTTGCTGTCATTTTTTGTAAGTATTTTTGCCGATACATACACTGGATCCGTTTTCGGTTTCAAAAACGCTTCTAATTCAAGCTGCCATCAAACATAAGAGGGGCCTGGGACGAGAAACATCCACGCATGTTGGATGCAATGAAAAAAAAAAAAAACTTCGCGGATGATAGAACGCGTAGATAGACGTTAAAGTACCCGCGAGCATATTAGGCAACACTTGCAGCTGGGCACCGAGGGAATGAATGGGAGAACAGAAATTTTGGAGGATCGCCAGACGGCCGACTGCCTCGGCGTGGAACCGAGAGAACCAAGCTCCTCTGGGCCAACTGTGAGAGGACGTGCTCAGAAAACAGTCGAAGACGAGTGTTATGGTAGTATACGAGACCGTGCAATGAGCGAACGACACGGATACGAGCATAGCGCTGCTGCGGTACGCCTAACGCGTATTAAAATGGCTACAATGCTAAGATAAGGTGTACTTGATTTGTCTTATCGTTTAACCTTTAGTTGGTTGGTTTATGGGGTTTAACGTCCCAAAGCGACTAAGGCTATGAGAGACGCCGTAGTGGAGGGCTCCGGAAATTTCGACCACCTGGGGTTCTTTAACGTGCACTGACACCGCACAGTACACGGGCCTCTAGCATTTCACCTCCATCGAAATTCGACCGCAGCGACCGGGATCGAACCCGCGTCTTTCGGGTCAGCAGCCGAGCACCATAGCCACTGAGCCACCGCGGCGGCTTTAGTGTAATAGTACTCACAGTGGTCATTCACCGCATTTCGCCGTTGTTTGTTTGTTTGTCTGTATGCAGCCTGCTTTGTGCTTTGTGGCAGGCTGCCCACGGCCTGCCCACCAAACTGCCATATATATATATATATATATATATATATATATATATATATATAGGTTACGTCACTTGTAAACAAAAACAATACCACCGAAAGTAGATCTGACAGCCGTCGCCGTAGCTGAGTTGGTAGAGCACCGAACGCGTAATTCGGAGGTCACGAGTTCGGTTCTCACCGGCGGCATGTGGGTGTTTTTTCTTCTGCTTTTCTAATCAATTAAGTCTTCTAATCAATCTAATCAATAAATATTTTAAAAATCTCCTGTGTTCCTTGGTTTCTGTGGCTGTTGGCTTTTACACACACACACACACACACACACACACACACACACACACACACACACACACACACACACACACACACACACACACACACACACACACACACACACACACACGCACGCACGCACGCACGCACGCACGCACGCACGCACACGCGCGCGTCAGTAAACCCTTCCGTGCAAACTGCCCACCACGGCAGATGGCAGTTCAGTTAACGATTGGACGCGAGAGGCTGCTCGGGAAGCCCCGCCGGTGGCAGCACCTGCCATCCCAGAACAGTGGCGCATCGCTTCACCGCTGCACCACTGCGCCTGCAGTGGTACGAGGACTGCCAGGGATCAATGAATGTAGAGAATGACCATGCAATTCCGCATATATGGGCATTAACCAACTATCGCTGTCCGAACAACTTCCATCTGTGAAACAATGAATACGAATAACGGAACCGAAGTGAAAGCCGAAGTGCTGGCGCACCTAAATCGCATTTGGCCCAACTACGCAAATTTATCATGTTTTTTTTTTCCACGCGACTGTACAATTTCGCCTGCGGTGCCGATACAATAGTTTTTTTCTTAGGCGGCCACAACCACACCATGGCGTCTATTTTTCACCACGGGGAGAGCATGACCCCCGCGCGTTGTTATTTATCGTCTTCCGCAGCGTTCATTGGGTGAGAAAACTCTGGCGATCAACCATTAAGTGCCACCTGCCAGGGTGGCAGGGTGGGCGCGCCGCCTATCCAGTGTCCGGAACGCACTCAACGTTACAGACGCCAAGCCGCTTATAGTTTCCCGCTACGCCATAGCTTTCGCTCTCTAACCAGGTTCAGCAGTTGTTGAACCACAGCTATTTTTTTAATTTAATGCCTCAGGCTTCTCACTTTCAGGTTATACCAATCAGACGGTGAAAATGGCAAATTTTCAGTCGCACGAAAAATTTTAATGCAGGTGTGGAGCATCAAAAGCAACCACTAATGATGTAACGGTTGCGGTCATTTCGGTGGTGTTTTCCGCGCACTGAACAAAGCGCGCGAAATACGAAATGTTAGCGGGAGGAACTCAGGCCTCTAATATTCCGCAAACGCAGTGCTTCTGCACTGGTCTTACATCACGTTCACATGCTGCACCCAAACACGTACAAGTGCAACCGCAACCGCTACCAGAGAATGCATGCGAGAGCGGCCGCATACTGGTGCAGCTCAGTGATTTCGCGCACTTTCCTTCAGAGCGTGGGTAAAGCTTGAGAAATGAAGTTGTTGTTTTTTTCTTTAAACTTTCGCCATTTGTGTTTCATTCAGCGCTGTAAAACTTTCTAGTTCCAACATTTGGTGCATCTCCTGTGAACGATGTCTGCGATAAGTCTGAAGTAAAAAGTGTGCTTGCTTGTTCTAGGCGACCGACAAAAATATTGTTTCAGTTTAATGTCGGAGAACTGCATATACTTTTAGTCATGGCTCATGTTCGCTGGGACACCCTACACATGCATTCATCATTTTGTCACTTTCATTACTTCTTAGTCTATTCTTTCTGCTCAGTGCGTAGCATACCACATATACGATATTCGCCCCATGCTCACAGGTCAGAGGGTTTGCCATGGCAGAGGGGGAGGGGAATTTCCCCTAACCCTCAAAACATTTGGAACTCAGGCGCTGTTCCGAAGCAAGTCCCTAAACCGTGTATTTTTCATATGATGATGATGCCATGATTCGGAACGTCTCCTCCAAGCGTGATTAACACGAATAACACAGAAAAGGCTTGCTGCCTGTAAGACGCTCAAGGCACGTCACGAAGCGGGCGAATAGGCGGGCGCGCTATCGAACACCGAGCGCTGAGCACGCACGGCGGCTTGCGTTCGTAAACATGAGATGCGCGCCTAGCCGTGAAGCGCTCCTCGAAACGCGGCGAAACAACGCATAAGCCTAAAAAGCGAGCGGGCTCACTGCGGGCCGGATACCGCCGCTCCGGCACGCATGACACTTGATCGGAGTCGACTGCGCTTTTGCGCGGGTAATTAGCGTAGCAGTCTGCTGCGCCAGGCATACCAATGAGGTGTAGCGGCAGTGCGAAGCAGTGCAGCGAAGCAGCGGCAGTGCCGCTTTTTACTTTAACGACTGCAGAGTAAAATTACTCCGACAGCTATACGCTCTCGCAACTGGTGCTGGTGTACAACGTGGTTTGCTGAAAAGCGCCGCTCTGGCGCTCGCGACGCGTGCCGCTGCCTTCTGGGCTTAGTGTTTCTGAGGAAGCGAGTGCAAACCAGTGCTCATGCTGCAGAAGTTAACATCAGCATTAACCACAACAAAACAACAACGGCAGTAGCAAAAAGTGTGTGTGTGTGTGTGTGTGTGTGTGTGTGTGTGTGTGTGTGTGTGTGTGTGTGTGTGTGTGTGTGTGTGTGTGTGTGTGTGTGTGTGTGTGTGTGTGTGTGTGTGTGTGTGTGTGTGTGTGTGTGTGTATACGTGCGTGCGTGCGTGTGCGTGTTAAATTAAGGCGGCCACGAAACCATAGTTGTTTAAATGTCCTCGCAGGATGCTTCTCGGACATGTTGGAAACCGCTGGACACCCGTTATTCGAGAAGCGTGATGACGTTTATGATGAATTTTTATGGCACATGGCCATCTGAGGCCTAAGAGTGCCTAACACAAGGTATTTTCGGCTATTCAAGGTGGTGCCAAAGCCCCATTTCCCAAGCATTTGCCCCTAAGTAAGCCGAGCAGCAGGCCAGGGGAGAGCTTGTACCCATTGTATCACCGGTGGGCACCCGGCGGCGGTGCACGGGGATCGAACCCCGCACCTCCCGCATGTGAAGCGGATGCGTTCAAGAAACGTAAAGGTTTGGGCGAGCTGGTGAGGCATAATATGCGAAGAATGGTGCGGCAGAAACTGAGGAGCCGTATCGGCAGCCATGAAATAACGTTGAAAGTTGGCGCTTTCGTGTGTGCACTCTCTCGTCCTGATCAGTTTCTGCCGCACCAATCTTCGCATAGCACCCCATATATTCCTTGCAACAGTGAAAAATCTGAACAGATGGACAGGCACGCAGTAGCATGCTGGCAGTGCTGCAGCTTGCGGATGTCGGTGAAAAGATTCTGCAGTTTTCCTGGTGCCCATCGCGTGATACCGACACCAAACTCTGTGCGCGGAAGGATGGCGAAACATCAGTTCTGGGTACTTTCGCAATTTCGATAAACGCTGCATGCGTCCGCCGCAGGTACACTTATATCGCTTACACACACTCATACAGAGGCGCCTCTCGACAGACGCCTCATGAGCGCTTCAGAAGTGCATCGGGGTTTTAAGGTCTCGCGAAGGTGTGCGCCGCACGGAGCAGCTCTTCCCTCCTGTTTCACGCGTAAATGGATTTCTTTCTTCTTTAGCGCCCATTTTTTTCTTCCCCTCGTATAGAGTGCGCACTTATGCGCGCCCCCATCACAAATCTTGACACGGGCCACGTCTGTGCCCACTACTCGGCATGATGAACGCTCCGCTGCCCCCGTCCCCATTCTCGTCGCGCACACGCCTCGCGCGCGAGGAGTCCCGCGTGATTGGAAATCGTGCGCGGAAATTACGCAAGGGCAGCCTCTCCCCGTTTCGTCTATCTCCTCCCGTGGATGCGCCGTGGCGCCATTGCTCTATAGACCCGCGTCAGATTTCGGCGGTAGATGGTTATTCCTACGACGAAGAGCGACTCCTCAGCTGCTCGCTCGTGCCACTGGAGGGTGACGGGGACACGCCGAACAGCCGATTTTTTTCGCGCGCTTAATCTTGCTCTCGCGTAAAGCAGAGCGCCGCTGCTGTAAACGCCGGAAGCGTGGAGGCTCATGGAAACGCGATGCACGATAGCGCCGCGGCGTGCGATGACCAGACGGCCGTGACAATAAAATGATCCAAAGGCGGCGAGGGCTCTCTCTTTCCCCCGAGTTGTTTTCGCGCTCAGACTATCCTTGTCGTGAAAGACCTTTGTTCTAGCCCCGCCGTTGAGGAAAATAAAAAGCCCCGGGCAGGGCTTCCCTCCGGCCACTGCGGCTGAGGCGCTGCGGCTGCTGCGCGAGCGCGAAAGCCTCGGCGGCCTACCTCCGGGCGGCGTTCCCTTCGCTTCTTGGTCTTGGGCGCCCTCGCTTATCGCCCACTCCGCCGCCATTGGGTTTGCTTCCGACCTCCAGACTTCCGCCTACGCGCACCGGAAACTTCCGCCTGGCCTCGCGGGGTCGTTTCGCGTAGTGACGTGCTTTTTGTGCCGACTTGCATGGCCGGGCAGGAAGGCACCAACTGTCATCCTCCTACCTTTCTGTCTGTATTTTGCGACGAATGAGCATGTAGTAATGCAGAAACATATGTGCACGCAACCGGCTATTGGAATCATTGCATTGGACGAGAATTTAGTAGAATAGTATTGCCACACATTTTAATACGGCACGTCTCAACGTAGTCCGTTGCCATGCATGGCATGACACAAAAAAGCAAGCAAAGAAGCAAACAAACGCCAACGTTTAAAATACACGAAACCCAAGATACTACCAAAAGACAAGCACCATCTAGCCACGCCTTATTTATTTGTTTTTGAACCAGGGCCAAAGGTATTGCACAGAGGAGTGGGTTACAAAAAAAAAAAATCAACAGACGATAAAGAACAGAATACAGCGAACGTTGTCACAAAGAGAATTCAATTTCCTTCCGAAAGAACAAAGATAGCTAGTGCATCGCGAAAACGTTGGTTATCTTCGATGGCTGCGATAATGAGGCAAGGCGCTTCCACAAGACAGATAACAGGTGGATGCGAGACTGAAAGAAAAAAAAAGCATTTTAATCGCATCTTACGATGCCACAGAGCAGTTTGATTGCAACCACATACTGAGTTATGATGGGCGTCATGAATATCACGATCAGACACCTGCGTTGGGAGTCGTTCCTGTTAGTGCAACAATGTGAGCTGTACATGAATTAATTGCGGAAAAAACAAGAGGTGTGCTTGTTAAAAACGCTTCTCTGATGAGGTAGGTGAGTAAAACAAACTGACACTGAATGATGTATCGTCCACTTCTCCTTGCGATTTCCTGCGGTGCAATGCGAGATGCCACAGCGATAACAAATCTGCTGCTTTCGGCCCGAATCTTGACCTGGTCAATAGCGTCAGCGCTTGCGCTGCGTTTCTGCTTGAATCGTTGTTTATTCAAGTATAGTTTGTTGTATCTTAACTTAGAGGAGTGAGATCCAGTATGGTGTTACGTTTAAACTGGTTCTGAACACCGAGGCAGTGGTATTGAAACTGTTATGACTACAGCTGGCGGCGCGCCGTCCAACCAGCCGAAGCTCAAAAAAAAAAAAAAAAAAAACGGTGCCGCGCTGAGAAAGAACCTGCGGTTTCTTCCCACACTTCGCTGGGCGAGGATGACCTTTCCGGAGAAGGACACACGGGGACAGCGAAGAACCGTCGGACGGAAGAAAGGGTGGCCATTCGGGGAAACAACGGGATGAGGCCATCAAGCCATTCCGCATCCGTTAGAGTTAGGTTTCGAAGCCACTTCCAAGCTCTCACCCGCCGTACTTGTCCCGAGAGGCGACGGACTGTTGAGCTTCAGGCCTTCGAAGAGGTCGTCCCCTCACACGCCGTGCTCGAACTCGCTGACCGGCGGTCTGTTGGGGTGTGAATGCCGGGTACCTTGGAGGACTGCTGACGCTCGACCAACGATTTTCACTCCTTTATTCCATCTCGCGATCTCCCTCCAAAACACCAAGACAAGTCATTAAATAGCCTCGTCAGACAAAGAACATCCAATCTCACCAGTCAGGCGTGAGGTTCACGTCTCTGGCCGGAACCAACAGTTTCGTCACGGTTTTTCCTAGCATTCGCACGCACTGCACCAATAACGACTCTCTTCTCACTCTCTCATGGTCAGCGCGCGCTACGCAGTGTTCGGAGTCCGCGGCTTGCACCACGCGCACCAGTGCCGGAGACGCGCGAGTATTGCATCTCAAGGAAAGGTGTTCTTGTTACCCGCCGCTCATCTCACGTGGGAAGTCCCGCCGCCGGAAGCTATTGTTGATCACACTTGCCGCCGCGCGGAGAACGCAGCGTCGCCTTACGTCCGGGTGGCGTAGGTTGGGTCGAAGAGCGTAAACGGCCGCAGAGAGATTCACTTGAACCATTTGAGCCTTGCGTGCCGCTGCCACCGACGCTCCAAGGCTCGTGGGAAGCGCTGCAGGCCCAGACGAACTGCAAGGCGCTCACCGCAACATCCGCTCTCAAGTAAACCCTCGTCGCAGCGACGTTCGCCGGAATGTGCGGCTGGCCAAGCTGCTTCCGCCTACCCTTGATCGCCGCCGGCGCATTCAAAGGGGAACTCGCGGTCTTCTCAGGTTCCAATGACGCACGTCGCGTTGAGGAGCGCAAGAGTTAGGAGCCGGCTAAACAGTGGACAGCTCGCCGCTGGTTTGAGTTGACGCCCGCTGCGTCGCACGGGCCACGTGTGTTTGCAGCCTGCGCCACCATTTCTGCGATACAGGAGGGAACTGCTATACCCCCTCGCCCATTCCACGGTTTGACTCTGGCAACGAGCGACACCGCCTGCTGGTGCATTACTGTGCCAGTCCGTTCATCGTTTTTTTATGCGGCAGTACTGTGCTGTGTTGATTGGCTCCCGTCTTGGAGGGATGCGTTCAGTGTTTGAATAGCCACAGCCTTGAGGAAGGGGCTGGTCCAGAGGGGTTTTAAGGACGGAGTTGAGGGAGAAAGAACGCTCTGGGCTCTGAGGAAAAGGCTCATACCGCCTCTCATCGCCATGATCTCCTAAGGGCCGTCTCGCATGCTGCGACTAGAACGAAAATAGTCGGCCTAGTCGGTGACGCCGCAGTGCGATTTTCGCACAGTGCTTTCACATGCAACGCGTACCCAGCGAATTCGGTCAGAGGGACACGCAAGGTTGCTCGATGTTCGCATGGGCGAGCCATGATTCAACGCGACAGAAATGCTGCATGGAGTGTGTTGACGATTTTATGACACGATTTTATGATTTTATGAATGACATCTGCATATTGTGATGAAATACCTGAAAAACCAAAATAAAAGTACTCAACAAAATAGAAGTCAAAAGCGCAATGCACTTGTCAAACTAGATCGCTGGGTGTAGCCGAGGACGTTCGCACCATGAGCGCTAGCATATTATAGTACATACAGAATTCAACGGTGTTCAGTTTACTCAGTGTTAGATGTTAAGCATATGAATAACAACAGGAGGTGGAAGGCGGTGAAATCCTAAGGCCTGAAGAGAATAAAAGTGAGCAGGTCAGTTTTAAATTTATGCACAGATTTAGTGCTTCTGAATTCGGATTGTAGTGCGTTCCAGGAAAGAAATGAAAACATAAATAGGTTTATGAGATTGGACTGAGGAATGAACCAATATGAAGCATTGCTATTGAGGAGTTTTTAATGTGCCATGGTTGAACTTCGCTAGTTCAAGCACGGAGAGGGTCTCCAGTTTGCGAAGAAATATTTAGCATCTGAATTAAATAGACTATGGGCGATAATGCAGATGGCCTGATTTTGCACTGAATGCAATGCTATCAGGTGGGTATTACATGCATTGCCGTAGCAACCTATGCAGTAAGCTTCTGGTATACCCCAAAATATTTTGTCACGTCTTGATCTATCTTCAGCTTCGTCAAAACGCGACTCCAGTAAATCATTTCGAATACGTCCGCCTTCAACCGATTTCTTTAAATTTGAAGGCTCTCGATTAATGTGGTCAAATTTATTAGACTTTTCCCGGAGTTCATCAAGCCTAGATCTTGCGCATGGCAGTCAACTTCGATTCGGCGCCTTGTTTTGTGCGTTTTTAATTGCATTTATATCTACCGCTAACTCAGCCCGACCGTTGGAGCTTTGCAATGTGCGCGAACATGCTATCAGGCGGAATGAAAAGCTAACAGTTTCTATGGAAGGCAGACTATTTTCCTTTCTACTTTCGGATATAGTATACAACTCGTGCGGGTCACGTTTGAGTGTAATGGAGCTACCGAAGTATATATTCGTAAACCAGTTTTATAGGAATGTCTCCCTGCACAGCAGAACAATACGGCACATGCGTGTTCGCGTTTCATTTCGGCCTAATCGTATACCTTTCAGAACTGCAGGCGAGTAGACGTCTGGACCAGTTGTACATGCTTCAAGCGCATCTTAAGAAGTTTCAGAATTCTACGAGGTTAAAGGAATCGAATGAGTGGAACCATCAGGAAAAGCACGCGAAGTCTTTTTGTGTTACCATTTCGAACGACGGCATAATCGCCGAATAAAACCGAAGCGACGCGTAGGCTTCTCCGCGGCGCACAGCGCCGGGTAGGGGAGCAGTGATGACGTAATCAACGGCGGCGGTGCATTTGCGACGCAGAAATATGTGCTCGAGGGAAGAAAATTAAAGCCACTGTAGGCATAGCCCGCGAAGAGTTTTTCGGAGACATCGGAAGATGCACGGCGTGCACGATGTGGGCGAAGGCAGTGAAAGTGTAAAATTTCAGCAACAATGACATCATCACATAGCTTCTTCACACCTCTTCGATGCAGTGAGAAGCCTGAAGATCGACGCGGCTTAAATCGGTGATTGCGTGACAGTTTTAAATCCTAGATGCTATAGACGCTTTATCCATACGCATGAAACATTCCAATCCTTGAAGTTTGTAGAAATTAAAAAAAAATCAGCTTCCAAGTCAAATAGACCAGTCAAATAGACAGAGAACAAGAAAAAGAAGACCCACACACGACGACTGGATTAAATATTTAAGCAGCTGGAACATGACTTTCATTTGTTTAGACGGATCGTCGGATAGACTTTACATACGTCAAAGGGTGCCTCAGAACGAGATGAAGGATCCGGGTTCGGCTCAGTGTCAACCGAGAGGAACAAGAAGAACAATGGAAAAACATTCGCGAACAGTATCACAGCAGGCCCACGTGAACGGACACAGTAACGTATAGCGATCGTCGCACTATTTAGCATGCAAAGGATACTGCGTACACAGCCTGCATGGTGACAAATAACACTTTTGTTCGGGCTAGTTTGTTCACGGCGAAAGTAATACGAAGACGTCGCGACCAACGGGGACAGAAAAGACATAAACACGACTGGACCAGCGTCACTTGCAACTGAGTTTATTTCGCATTAAGCCTGCCTCTTCATACAACAACTGAGTCATTAAAGCTATAAACGACAATCTATCGTCATCCCTTGGAATCACTGCTCACGCAGTACAATGTCGTCAACAATGATTCCAAGAGGTGGCGATAGATTGTTGTTTATAGTTTTGATGGCTCGGTTGTTGCATAAAAAGGCAGGCTTGGTGCGAAATAAACTCAGCTGCAAGTGGCGTTGGCCTCGTCGTTTGTGTGTCTTTTCTGTCCCCGTTCGTCGCGGGACTTCATATTACTTTTACGGTGACAAAACGAAGCACTGGAGCCATGCCGATGTCGCTGCCCCCGTGCTCGCTGAAGGGGAAGCCGGCGAGTTAAGCTTTTAAATCCGATGCGGTTCGTGACGCCGTCGTCGACGACGCTGGATGGTTGTACACGAGACGTTCCGTATCGGAACCCGCTGGCAGGGCTCCCAGGTGAAACTGGCGCTGTTGGATTAGCAGGGATTGCAGCCAACGGACCAAGAAAAAACGCCGAGTCACAGGGTGCAACCGAGTACCTTGGCACGATGGGCGCTAAAACAGTCTACACTGTGAAAAAAAAAAAAAAAACGAAGCTTTGGAGGCATGCCGGTGTCACTGCCCCCGAACCCACTGAAGAGAAAGACGGCGAGTTGGGTTTTCAAATCCGACGCGGGCGATGATGCCACAGCCGATGACGCTGGACGCGTGTAGTTGAGCGGTTCAGTGAGCGGAACGTGCTGGCCAGGCATGCAGGCGAAAATGTCGCTTTTGGAATGGCCGGGACTTGCAGGCAGCGGACCAAGACAAAACACTGAGCCGCAGGGTGCAGCCGAGGATGTTGGCACGATGAGCGCCGTAGCGCAGCCTGGACGGTGAAAAAATGGCTGAGGCTTAGCTAAGGTTAAGCCTAGTCAGATGCGAAGCATATTGATGGCTAGACTTGGTAATACATGGCTTTCCTTGGTTGAATACTTGGTCATTTTAATACAACCACTAGAAGCCTTCGTCGTGGGGGAAGACAACGGCATGGCTACAGCGGAACGCTGACTAACCCCGAGACGCGCGTTGGGTGAGCGCCTGGATTGCCACGGAAGCCGCGTCCGCCTGCCCGGTGGAGCGAGCGTTTCACCTACACCGAGTGTGAACGCGCGTTCGAAATGCGCGGGAATGCCGCTCGAGGACATTCCGGCGTCTGTGCGATGGCATCGTTCTCCCTCTCCCAGCGCGTGACGGCGATCTGTCACGACGTCATTGTGTCACGTGGTGTGACGTCACCATATCACGTGGTCTGCACGGCGTGCAACCGCAGCGACGGCACAAGTTGGAGCCCCGTCCCTCATCTGTCGTGTCGTCATTGTGTCACGTGGTGTGACGTCACTATACCACGTGGTCTGCACGGCGTGCAACCGCAGCGACGGCACGAGTTGGAGCCCCGTCTCTCATCTGTCGTGACGTCATTGTGTCACGTGGTGTGACGTCACCATACCACGTGGTCTGCACGGCGTGCAACCGAAGCGACGGCACGAGTTGGAGCCCCGTCTCTCATCTGTCGTGACGTCATTGTGTCACGTGGTGTGACGTCACCATACCACGTGGTCTGCACGGCGTGCAACCGCAGCGACGGCACGAGTTGGAGCCCCGTCTCTCATCTGTCGTGACGTCATTGTGTCACGTGGTGTGCACGGCGTGTAACCGTCACGAAGGGCTTGGGTTACCTATTGTAATATGCGTCGCATAAAAATAACTACGCATTGAATCCATGCCGATGTCACTGCTCCCGTGCTCACTCAACTTCCATGAACGCGTCAAAGAATAAATAAGCTACTACGCAAAGAACGGACTTGAGATGAAAAACGGGAAAGGGAGAGAAAAACCGACCGCGTCCACCTGTCGAAGTGTTTCCCTTATTATCCGGGGTGTGTCGTTATGTAGAGGTGAAGTCATCTAGGCGCCCGCAAGCGGAGGCTGACTCTGGCGCCTCTCTTGGTCGGTCACCGCGGTCGTTGCAACGAACTAGAATTCACAGCAGCTTGTGACACAGGAAATTCAGTATTGATAGCTTATTTCCATCTCCTTGACTTTGACCCAATATTAGGGTTCGGTTTGCGTTCCTCAGAGCTTTGCGCGTTCACCACCATACTAAAATTACAGGACAGTACACCTCGAGCTAAATAACTGCACTGAGTTTTTGTTCCTTGACTAAATACAGACAAATGTGTTGAGGCTGATGCAGCGCCGACAGTGTAGGGGTCATTGGTATCTATAGCGATAAGCGCAACATAAGAAAGCTGCGATGCCAATATCGATATGGCTCAGTGGCTATGGCGTAATGGTACTCGTACTCAGTACGAGGTCTTGGCAACGGCGGCCGCATTATGCAAAAAGTTTGAGGGGACACTTGAGCGCTCTGCCTTAAGGGTATGACGCGATAGCGTAAAGGGTTAATTCCCATATATGTAGAAGGTCATTCTCTAATTTACATTCATAGATCCCCGGGAGTCCTCATACCCCTCCTGGAGCAGTGGTGCAGCGGTTAAGCGATGCGCCATTGTCCTGCGATGGCAGGTTCTCCCAGCGGTGAACCTTGTGCCGCCCAGGTAGCTCTTCCCGAACGACCATTCATTAATTTAACTACCACCTGCCACGGTGGGCAGTTTGCTCACTAACCGGTGGGCAGGTTGTGATGACGCTGCAGGGTCACGTGACCTGAGTGGCCCACCTGCCTCCTAGGATGCTCTCCGGGGACCACCTGCCGGAG
This sequence comes from Amblyomma mixtum, assembly GCF_055824585.1. NCBI lineage: Eukaryota > Metazoa > Arthropoda > Arachnida > Ixodida > Ixodidae > Amblyomma > Amblyomma mixtum. The sequence goes on along the minus strand of NC_143014.1, from coordinate 189,242,760 downwards.
CCATGCCCGTGATTTTTCGCTCACAACGCCGACGCCAACAACGCCAACACTGGATTTTCTGGTGAACGGGGAAATTAACGCTACCGCTTTAAAACGCTCGTTTACTGACATAAATACGGTGCCCTGCAGTGATGCGCGATTCACAACCGCCCAGCTCTGGAACCCTCCGTAAAGATCCTCACTTATCCAGTCTGCAAGGGAGTTCGAAAAACGGTGTTCCATAGGCTAAGAATAAACAGCCGCCTGTTTTTGTTTTTAGAACTGTAGTATATTTAGCGCCCTCGTTCTTCGATGGCGCTTCCGTTCCGGCCTGTGACGTGAGAAATTAGATGGCCACCGTCTTCTCGCCGGATCCCAGAGAGAGAGAGGGGGAGAGAGAGCCGCGAAAGGGCAACCACTCTGGTAAAGCGTGCACTCATAATTCCTTGTTATTTGTGTCGGTAAATTCTGCTTGCGTCCACTGCCCGGCGTTCTCCACAACCGTCAAAGTTACCACTACGACAACATATTCTTTTTTCTTCCTGCAGGTGACAACTGACGGCGTAACGTATAGGTTCACCCACACGATTTCTTTGTTCCATGTGACAGCTCAACTTGCAACAGGGAGAGCCGATATGCGAGCTAGGGCGTCGCCCATAAAGAACAACCTCTGCGACTGGCTAACACATTGCAGGCAACAACCGCAATGGCCAAGTCCGCGACCGCTATTCTGTATTTTTTTTTTCTTTGTAACCCACTTGCTCGGTGATTAGCAGGCGCGGCTTTTCTGCGGCGTAACTGGTTTTATTGCATCATTGTGCGGAAAGGGTATCTCTGTTCGGCCCTTGCAGCTCGTTGCCGGTTTAAAGAATGGCCGCCAAGGGAAAGGAGTCCACTTCAATAGCGACTGCATAGTCAAACAGAAACAGGAGGGGAATGACTCAATACGTAACAAAATCTCAGACCAATCCTGGGTCAAATAGGTCGTGACCGTGCCTTGAAGAGCACGCTTTGATAAAGTGGTGACCATTGTATTGTTATGGTGCCGTTTTGGTGGCTTTTCATCGATCTTCTACTCTGCGTTGTCCATTCGTCATTCTTGGCGGTCAGCGAGTGACACCAGTACGATTTACTGACCTTACAGGTGTCATGCTAAAAGCAGTTGCGCACATCCCAGCTGCTTACGTGCACCTGCGAATGGCAAACTCTAAGCAAATCCTGCGGCTTTTACAACACGCCATTTTTTTTTGCAAAGCCTTTATAGGGAATCGTCTCAATCACTGCAGTATAACCTCGGCCCTCAACATGACGTCAGCTATGTATGTAACAATGACACTTCAGGGAAACATTTCGTAATTGAGCTGTAGGCAGGGGGACAGGGGAAGATAGAGCGAGGTAAACAGTTCGGTGGTTTTATTGCAACAGTAATATTCGCAGCAAAAAGTAGACACTTATGTGACACCACTTAAATTGGGGTTGCTTTAAAATCGTGTGGGTCTTTTGGTAACGCTTTGTATTTCAGATCGGTTCAGTGGAGGCAAACCGAAAAAAAAAGAACTGAATAAGTTATCATTTACGTAATGGGTGCTTATAGATAAAGAAACAAAAAGGCTTCTTTAAGGCAAGAAAACGGGACAGCCACAAACAGCTCCCAACAGGTGATGATCCGGCTAAAACGGACGCCCTGGGACATTCCGCCCAGCTAAAAGGGATAATGTTTCGGAACATCGCGAGTCGCGCAACAGTAACACTACAGCGTTCGCTCAGTCCACGAACGTAAGCAGCGCCATGCGGAACAATAAACTCGAGCCGGAGCATTTTACACCCCTAAGAGTGGATTGGGACTCGTTATTTAAGCCTATTTATGCGTGCACTGCACGTCACGTCGTTGCGGCGACGGAGCAGCAGCAGAGCACAGCGGGCGATGGAAGCTCGCGCATCAGCTAAGTCAGGCCGACACGTACAACCCAAGCACGTATTCGCATCCTTCGTTTCTCCCGAGACGGGCTGCGCGATAGCGACAACGCGCGCGTTTCCAGTCGGCTGCAGGGAGGACTCCGCGCGCACTGGCCGATACGCAGTGCGCCCGCCCGTCGAGAGAGAGGCCGGCGGCGCTGGCAGTTTCGCTTTTTCGTGTGAATGACCCCATTCTTTTCTTCGCGCTGCGCGCTCACCTTGCTTTTGTGTGCGTCGCTGCGTCTTTGTTCAGCTCGCTTTCGTTTGGCTTCGCCCCTTTTATATCAACGGCTCGCCTTTGCTGTGCTTGCAGCGCTCCCGTCGTCCCGCTTACTCTAGCTTCCTTTTTTGCCGCCACGTGGAGGCTGCCATTTTGGCCGCAGCAGTGGCGCCCCGGCGTTCGATAGCGTGTGCGGACGCCGTGCGCGCGTAGTTCGTGCGTGCATTCGCCGTGGGGGTCCCGTGCTGGCCCGCGGGCGAACGGGCAGGAGGCCAAAAACGTGCCGCGCTCATGCGAGTTTCGCACGATTTTCAATGAGTATCGGTGTCGTAACCGCGCGCAAAATAATGTCACGGCCTCGAGCTGTCTGTCCACCCTGCACTGCAACAAAGCAGGCGGTGGTTGCGGCGCTTCCGCTCAGTGCAGAGCGCATTCTTTAGGGCGAAAGAGGGAGGGGAGAGAGGAGGAAACGAGGAAGTAAATAAAAGTGAAGAAAAAAAAGAAATAGACGGTAGTGCCGCGAATACTGCTTCTTTTATAGCTCTTTCAAACAGTTATGAATAGCGCCCTGCGGGAAACACTTCTGGTCGTTCAGAAGCACGAAGGCTATGACGGTAGTCCAGCATGAAATTGAATTGACCTCCGTTTCGAGTGTATGGGTTGCATTTTACAATCGTGGGCTCCTGCAGGGATCCAAGCTTAGTTTAGGTTTTCCCAATTCACCTTAGCTCCACACCACACCCATACCAGCCCAAATCGAAACCGTAACCGGTAAAATATCACGGAAGGTGGATCTTAATCCATCCCAGAAATAAGTACCCTGCACTGATTGCGGCTTTATGTGCACTGTACGCGTTTGAGCCCAGAAGCGTGTATCACGAAACGACAAAATTTGCCCTTCTGTGCTTACAGAATATCGCGAAGGAACTCCATCTCACGCCACGGTTTCACGACGCGATGCATGCAACGGAACAGGACGAACCATTCGTGCTCTCTTCCTTGCACGCCTCTCTCTGCGGCTGACATGACGTATTCAGTTAGAACTACATGGCGACGGTTTAGTTGGCTAGTATGACAGCTTCGGTCGACAACCTTGCTGCGTTACTACGCCTCGGTAGCGCACTGTCGTGCCCCGTGTCGATTTCTCCAAGACCGCTTGAGTCGTGCTTGCCTCTGGACGCGCAGTCAGGCCGTGCGCCGGGAAAGACAAAGGGGGGAGGGGTTGTTCTGGTCCGCCTAGATTGGTTCGGGTAGTTGGGGTGTACCAAACGTGCGCCCCCGGCGGCGGCGGCCGGGGACCTGTTTTGCAGCGCGGGGGCGAGGAGGGGCGGCCGGCCGAGTCAACGTCCCTGACGCGCGGCGGCCTGCCGTCGGCGGCCGCACGCGGAAAGATGCGGCCGCCGACAAGCCTTGCGCGCGCTCACCGAGAACCTTCCGGAAAAGCCGACCGTGCGTCCTGTCGACGGTCCTGCGGGTCGGATTTGCATTGGCGGAGCCGATCTCTCCCCGCCGCTGCTCGCATTCTGGGTACCCAGCGCAAGACGACTTCATATGAGGGCCGCGGCGGATTCCGGACGTCCAGTGCGCCGCCGGCGCCCGAGCCTATAGCCATGTCCATGAGCTTATCGCAGCCATCGTTTGCAACGGTTCTGTGCGCAGGCAGCCAATTAAGAAGAGAGAGAGAGAGCGAAACGACGAGACGGGGTAGCGTCACAGGTGAGAGAGGAGGAAGCTAGAGGGGAGCCTACGTTACAGACTTTTCCTAGTATCCCTGGGCGGCAAAAACTATGACGTCTCCACTGTTAATAAAACTATCTGAAAGTGTTAGCCACTTCTTACGTTATTCACGGACGCACCTGCACGGCGATGCTTCCTCTTTAAGTCTTTTCTTTTCACGACTATATAAATGTTCTACTTATGACCCTCTACGTGTTATTTCCCTTGTACAGAGCTGTTTGTTCTAATTCTTCGTCCCGTGTGTGTGTCTCAGATTGCGCTGTTCACTTCATGGAGAACGAGAAACTCTGTTTCGGCGGACGGCGCGTTTTTGTGTCAGGAGGAAAATACCTTGATTAAAAACTGTTGGTCATGGTCGGTGATATTATTGCAGGCGCTGCCAGGAGGAGAAAAAAAAAAGAACTGTCAGACTCTCCTCGTTCCCGCAGGACGAAGGAGTCGCCACGATAGCTGCTTTGCATCAGGCCATATCCTTGGCCTGCCTATGGATTCCAAGACCTCGGATGACAACATCCTCTTTTGGATGCTGCCACCTGTGGTGAACGCTTAGTTTTCGGTTGCGACATACTACACCTACGACATACCGGTTCGCCAAGGGAAGTCCGCAATACATGTACCGCTGTAAGAAAATTTCTTCGCCGCGAGACACTCGTTTCCCTTTGTTATCCTCGCACGTCCCGCGCAAACAGCTTAGACAGTGAGAACACTGCAGGGTACACCCATACCACGCCCCCTGCGTGCCACGAAATGAATGCCGATACTGAATAACTCTGGTGAAGCGTTGCGTTGACAGACAATGAAGAAAGAAAGGTTAGCCGCTGATGACGAAATGTCCGCGGCGAAAAAAGTTCAACGCGCCTGGTGAATAAGTGCGATTGGAAGCACGTAACTGCATGTCCTTGAGTAAAAAACGGAAAACGCACACATTGGGCAATAAAATACAGCAATGGGTGAACAAACTAGCCTATCTACCTCATCGTGCGGAGGTGTTCAGCTGTCTATAGGGAGATTAAAACCCTGTTCGACTGGTCGCGTCAGAACGCTCCGGAGTGGTCCTACAAATCGCCGCTTGTTGGCTCGGCTCAAGTAAGGCTCTTCTGCTTCTAATCTGAGCGGTGTACGAGGCATGCGTTTGCCGTGGCGGCTGTGGGACTCAAAGCAGTTACGTGCACGTGACGGAAGCCGCGTGCGCTAGGCGGCCTAAGCGTGACATCGCGGAGGTGGAGCTTCTCGCTCGAAATCTCTCTGGTTGTGTTTCAAGCCGCACTTTTTCCACGAGGACGCGCGCGATCGTATTTGGAGCTCCAAAACCGCTGGACGGATTGGCTTCGAAAGGCAAGCTCGCAATGTGTAGCTGCGCACTGAGCGACATACGTGGATCCCGCCCTGAGGACACGGTTGGGGCGAAATAAGTTACAATGCACAGGAGTTCGTGAACAGTCATATCGGAACATAAATCCGGACCTAGTAAGCTGTTTAGGAGCAAGTGCGCACGCGCAGTCTCACTGAGCCCGCTTGGACAGCGTATATACGGTGTCTTATAAGTGTTTTGCAGGATGGACATTGAGCGGAAGTCGCACGCTGTTACAGTGCCATCCTTTCGCCACTCTGAGGACGACTTGAACGTTTGGAGGTCCCTCCTGCGATGATCTAAAGCGACAGAGGCAGGCTTGAAGGGAAAGCATTACGACGATGAGACAAAGGCGTTTTGACCTCAGCATTGCATAACAAAAAGACCACGTAGGCGCTTCACGCCGAGAAATTGTGGGCTGTTTCAGTCGGCATTTGACAACTCGAAATTCCTGACGAGAAAATGACCTGTTAGTTTCACAAAGAGCATTGACAAGACGCATTCTTTTTTTAAAACTGTTTTAGTGCCGTTCCTCTCCATTTGACCTGGCGGCACAGCCTAGTTGCTTAGTATGTTTATCGTACTGCCATCTATAATAAGTTCTTGTTCAAGCTTGTCATCTGTGTGCTTCCAGCAATACCTGCCGGAGGCTTTTGTAAAAGCTATCCAAAATTTATTCTTCAGTCGCAGCCGAAGTCATCTCAGGCAGTATGCTTCAAAGGACAGGGAGGTGTGTCGTCTCTTTCACGCAGCCTATATTGTCAGCTTCAGCAAGCGTCTGAAAACGGATGTACGAGGCCAGCCGTGAAAAATGAGTGCGGAAATTACAAGCAGCACGAGAATACGTACATAGGCAAAATATTACAATGTTTTCTAAATTTTATCTTCTCAGTAATAACACAAAGCAAGTGAACGGATGTTCGCATTGATTACGGGCGAGAGCTTTACGCTTCAGTGAAGACTGACACTGCGTACATGAGTATGTGCGTCAGAATAAGGACCCGGGGGGCTGTGTGCGTGCAAGCCACAAAGCACGATCGCTTCATTTAGGTAAACATTTAGACTTCTATTCAAATTTTATTTTAATGTACCGTCACGTCAAGTAACAAAGTTATTCCAGAAAATTTTAAGATGGTTAAAATTCCAATTTCGGTATATTCAGCATACAGCAAACGCCAAGTGGTGGTAACGACAGCCATCACATTAGCACGTACGTGCACATCTTCATAGCTTCAAACGACGGCTACAGAAGGGCAGGGCATACATTAGGCTACCGAAGGGCATACTCTGAAGGAAGCTTCGAACGTAGTCAGCGAAGGAATCTGCGAATGTGGCGTCAACGGCGACCGGCTTGTCTGCGCTCGACTGGCCGCCATCTAGTGATCGACGTTTTGCCTTTAAATAAGCGAACGATACCCGTAGCGAGCCGGCGCAGAACGCAGGCGCTGTATCTGCACTTCTTAATGATTGGTTTATTGGGGTTTAACGTCCCGAAGCAACTTAGGCTATGAGGGACACCGTAGTGAAGGGCTCCGGAAATTTCGACCACCTGGGGTTCTTTAACGTGCACTGACATCGCACAGCACACGGGCCTCTAGCATTTCGCCTCCATCGAAATTCAGCCGCCACGGCCGGGATCGAACCCGCGTCTTTCGGGTCAGCAGCCGAGCACTTCTTAATGAGACACTGAGGACAAATACAAGTCGGTCTGTATCGATACGGCAGAGCTTTCTTATCCCAGCGCTTTCTCAATAGCACCTTACAAACCTGCTGAGATACTTTTTTCAGACAGCCAGGAGTGATATGTGCACGTGTTTACGTGTGCCCGCTGTGTTTTCAACCTGCTAGCCGGCTTTGATCTCATTTCTCCCCCTGTACGACCACCTTAGGGTGATGCATAAGGCACGTCTGAGCGAAAACTTCCCATGTCTTTTTCGCTTTGTTTTATTTTGTCCCGTTCTTACGTCACCCACGACCGAATTCAGCACGCAGGTGCTAGTGTAGTGTTAAGAGTAATATCGCAACTGCAGCGCCACCACATGTTGCTTACATCAAAGGGAGGTGTTTGTCTGTGTAACGTTAGCAGGACGTCACTTATCACCTTCACTGTTGCGACCTCGACAGCACAAGTGAGTGAATTTCGTTATAGCTGCGACTGCCACAAGGATGTATTGTTTATGGCGGAGTTCCGGGAGCTACCGTGCAACGATCAGCAGTGTTCTAGCCCTCGGCTGTGCGGACTGAGCAATCATGATTAGCTAGGTGGCGGGCGATTGTAATTAACAAGCAAAGAGCAGTTAAGAGCGCACCTCCAGAGGCCCGCTTCTCCCATTCCAACAGAAAATATACTCTGTATTGATGTTAAACAAATGTTGCCTCCCAACTGAATTCATCGATAGAGACTAGTTTTCATTATTACTGCTGTTCTATTGTGATAACCGTACTGACTTTTCAGACAGCACAGAAATGCGTTCGCAACGGTTTAACCGACATTCTTAGTTCATTTCAATAAGTGCTGCTGAGCGCAGTACGTTGCATTCTCTAATCCCCTAAGCCTAACACAAATAATAGACGACAGAAACCGAAACTATAATCGAATGTGGTGTCCTCATGAGGCGTTCTCATGAAGCAGAAGTAGGAAGAATATACATGGCGCAACTATATTGGAAATGTGATATCAAGAGAACAGGCGAAAGTTTCTGCGCAGCAGCGTCTTCAGTCATCCTTTGACGTGCATTCTGCGAAGTTGTAGAGCATGCAGGAAATCATGCAATACTGCTGACGCGCCAAAACCGAAACCGCGCGACTTATAACGATGAAAGAATTGCCTCTACACTTATTGTTTCATGTCTACTAGCCGCCACACAATGCACTCTCTAGTGACGCTCATAGAAGGAAAAAAATGGAAATTGGTTTTGAGGAAAGGAAATGGCGCAGTAACTGTCTCACATATCTCGGTGGACACCCGAACCGCGCCGTTAAGGAAGGGATAGAGAAGGGAGTGAAGGAAGTAAGAAAGAGGTGCCGTAGTGGAGGGCTCCGCATAATAATTTCCACAACCTGAGGTTCTTTAACGTGCACTGACATCGCACAGCACACGGGCGCCTTTTGCGTTTCGCCTCCATCGAAACGCAGCCGCCGCGGTCGGGTTCATTACCGGGTGCTCCGGCTCAGTAGCCGAGCGCGCTAACCACTGAGCCACTGCGGCGGTTCACGTGGAAGGACTGAATCGCTTTTGGTGAATACTATTACTGTTTTCCGATGCTAAACCTGCATTGGCTCATATTATAGCTAGATTCGGGAAATTCTTCTTTTATGCCCATGGCGTTATTACCGGTGACAGCAGCGAGCAACAGATCCCGTGAGCCTCTCTTATTTATGACACTGAAGCTCTGTTTCGGGTTTCAAACTTTCATTGCTGTGCGACGACCTTGCTCGCTTTGTTTACTGTCGGGGTGACACGTAGTAGCCGCCTCACTTTTTCTTTAACGACAGCTGCCTGCATACGAACTACTACTGAAAAAGGCTTTCGAGTTAGCTGTAATGAGCGCTTTACGAAAATGACATCATGCGTGGATTGTCCATGGCGAGAGGTGCTGGGCAACCAGCACAAGACGCTAGCGGGTAATTGAACTATCTTTATGTTAAACGCTACCGCGAACTTAAATAAAGGACAGCGTCCACATTATTTCGGCGCACACAAAGAAAATAAAGGCTGGCCTAACGCTTCGCGACTAGCCTATGGCGTGCCAGAGACGCGGCACGTCTTCAAGCTTTTGCCTTTCTAATGCGTCGAGGTTCCTTGTGTCCACAGAAACAGGCAGTGTGTACGAATGATACACAGCACCGAAATAATTCCGAATTTCCTAGCTGTTGGTCGTTACGCTGTGGTACACTACTGGCGCGCTCACTTTCGCTGCGCTAAGCGCTGGAGAGCAACAAGTCGTTTCGCGAGACCGGTCGTTTACGAGTGCGCGAGCAACAGAAAGCTGGCCGTTGAACTGCCAGCTGCCTGTCGTTCACAACTGAGGACAATGTAGGGCCACTCGCCTCGTTTCGTTGTCGATCTTGTAGCTGCTCTTGTAGAAGCCCACGATGCCGCCGACCAGAGAACCTCTGAACTTGAACCGAAGGCGGTACAAGCCCGCAGGAGTGGGGCCTGCGCCAGCCTTGTCAGCTACAGGCACAACGAAGAACTCGTTGAGGTCGTCTTCGAACGGCGCTCCCGTGCCTAGAGGGCTGCCGTCCTCAAAGAACACCTCGGTCTCGTCGACTGTCAGTCGGAAGACGTGCACGACGAATCGGTCTACAGGCCGCGTCGCGTTCACCGTGATCCAGACCTCGCCGTCAAACGAGTCCCTGCTCAGGTGCGGCTCCAGCGTCAGGTCGTATGCGAGCGGCATTATGTTCGCCGGCAGCCTGAAGTCCAGCTTCGGCTTGGGCGGCTCCAGCGTGGTCGTCTGCAGCGGCCTGGGAGTCGTCGTGGTCGACGGCGGCTGGGTCGTCCGGCGGTTCGGAAAGTTGTCGTTTTTGGTCCCGCGCCGCGGCGCCATCCCCTGAAGCGTGTGGGCGTCGCGCGTCTGCTGCTGGTGGCCCTTGAGGAAGGCGATGAGCAGGCCCACGCTGCACAGCAGCAGCATGAGCACGACCAGGCCGCAAGCGGCCGTCGACCGCCGGTGGAACGTCTTGCTCATGGTGGCGCGGGCCGCCGAGTCCACCGCCACGGACCCTCCTGCACGTGCGACGGCATCCGTCGCTTTGAAAACGGTGCTGCCGCCGCGCCGAGGCGCCATGCAAACTGGTTTCATCTCGAGGCGCTTTGATTCAGCGCCATCTCTCGACGACGCGTCGCACATGGCGGGCGCTGCCGGCCAGCGCGCTCAGCTGAGCGGGGAAAAAGAAAGTCGGAGACAAAGGCGGCCCACTTGTGGAGCGGTGGCTACTCTGACTGCCCCTGTTAAGTGCTCGGCGCCGTCTCAGCGCGCCACCGCGCCACTGGCCACCACGAGTCGGCGGCGCGCAGGACCGCAGTATCGAGGGCGCTGCCTCTCCCTCGCCGTGCTCCCGCCGTTTTCCCCGGCGGAGAAGCAACGCCGCCTGTCACGTGCGCGGGACCGCGCGTCCAGTGCTCTTCGACAAGAGGCGCGATTCAGAGCTGTCGGCCGACGACTTCCAGGGCCGGAGAGGTGACGCCCGGACGTAGAACAATGCCACGCTGCGCTGCCTTACGAGCGAGCGATTATGCAAGTGGGTCAGGGTACTAATTGGACGTGCGCGTCATTGTGGTGCACGACACGCAACGTAAGCGCCCCTCAGTCGCCTCGACCTCCGTTGCCTGCTGGGCTTCGAAAAGCCGTGGCCTGATGCGCTGATCTTTTTATGCGCTCGACGAGTGGCGCGCGATCTTTTCCTCTCCCCTGCGGGCGGCAGGCTCGAGGAAAACAATGCCACGATTGGCGAAACGCACTTTGGGACATGCCGCGGAAGCCACTAATCGAATGCACAAGCGATTAAATTTCGCAAGATCCTCGCTGCGCTCACGGAGGAAACGTTGAGCTAGCACGTTAATCTCCAGCGCGCTTCTATCAACTGAACGATGCCTTTTTGTTTGTGCTTTTATCGATGGCTTTTTTCTTCTTATCTTTCGCATTTAGCCCGTTGCACAAGCCATCGCACATGAAGGATTTCGCGCGGCACCCTCCTCTGCAATCTCTCGATCCCATGGTGGTTTGTGTGTGCGTGCGTGTGTGTGTGTGTGTGCGTGCGTGCGTGTGTGTGTGTGTGTGTGTGTGTGCGTGTGTGTGTGTGTGTGTTCAACGCGCTATGGTGCGTACACTTGGTCCGTTCCAAGGTCCTCGCGCAGCCTATCACGACCGGATGCGTATCAAAGGCGTGCTTCTTGCAAAGGGCCAAAAGTGGCCACAACTCAAAAACAGTTCCCATCTTTCAGATTATACACTCTCGTGCATTTATAAACCACTAAATATGATCACATCCTAACCATCTCATTTAAGAAGAGCAAGTTAATGCGTTGTGATCAAATTTTGCATGCATAATGCCCATTCGCTTTTCGTTGCCAACGAGAGGGACATTGCCTTTCTGTAGTTTGAAATGATAGAATGAACGTTCTGTAGAAAGGCGCTTGCTCCTGAAGTCTAGCCGCAAGGAGGCCTTTGTCAATGGAAACGTTGGATAAAAGTTACGAACATTTAACATTTCGTCCTCGTAAAGTGGAGCAGTTAAAGGACTGGCAGATTTATTGAGAAAAATATGGCTCCTGCTTAAATAAAATTAGCATATTGTGACAATTTTTAACAACGACCAAACTGCGCACGTTTACTTAGGCTCATACAATTAGTACATAGCGTAAGTCAAAATAATTATACCGCCTTTCAGTGCAGCAGTACGCCCGATGAAATATTGGGTTGATTTGCCGGTAGGGTTTGCTTTTGCAATGAATAATCTTCTAGCAGGCCTCCTCTATCTCTTACAGCTGGCTCTTTGATTTTGCTTTGATGAATATATGTTACCAAATGCGGCTTGTGCAACTGTGTGGGCAATTCAAATAATGGTGCGAGCGTAAGGGAACCTTTTCACAGTATGTATCGTGCGTAATATGCCATGTATTAAAGGTATGAAAAACGAAGTGGTTACGGCATAGTTTCGTTAGGCGCGAATTATGACTCAGCTCAGGCGTATACGCAGAACTGGTAATCTTGTCAAAGGTGCTCATGGACTAATTGCTCCGAATGTTGCAACAGCCTCTAGAGAAGGTATGGCGGGTCGCTAATTGCTCGCTGACACTGAACTTCTTGCTAAGTACCAGCAGTCCACTCAGCTAAGCGCGGAATTTGCGATGCCATCGATGGCTGAGCAAACTATTCAATCACCCGAGTTCGAGTTTGCACAATCGCGCGTGAACTGCAAGGTCGTTGGGATAGGGGCAATGACGACAGGATAATTGATGGCGCAGCGTCTGGTGTTTGCAATGCAGACAAGATAATTGGCGATCCTGCTCTGTTCCTGTACTAATGCAGCGCATGGGCTGTACATTGACGCCAGCGTTATTACGCTTTGAAGCTCGCCACAAAAACCATATAAGACGTGTCCTTTAGATTTGACACGCACTTTTGCACAGCGCCTGGCAGATTTCTGCGATCAAAGGGGTACCCATCCACTACAGAGGGCACAAAGCTTAATTAAAAAAGATGCCTACTTATTAAAAGTTAGATATAAGGCAGCCCTGAACATACAGCGCACTTGAGGACATTGTTAAAAATTGGTGTACCTTTTACGTACTTAAGCTACAGCTGGGCTAATTAGGCACGCCGTACAGTGGAGGGCTCCGGATGACTGCGACCATCAGCGGTTCCTTAACGGATACAGAAGTCTCAGTACACGGGCGTGTTTGCATTTTGATTATATCGAAAAAAGGCGCCGTGGCTGGGAATCGAAGGAATGATCTCGTGCTCTGCAACGGAGCGTCCTATTTGGAAAGCTATAGCAGCACACGAGGACACTCAGGTCTAGGCGGTTCGAGTAATCAGCGTTGAGCAAGTCGTCTTTGTTTTTGTTTTTTTGTCTCAGTCTTTCTTTATTTTGCGTTACGCGACTGGCTTGAAACAACTCGTTCCTCATCTTGTGCGTTATAGACCTCAGTAACAGGAATACCTTTCTTTGAAAAAGAAAAAAAAAGTCCCAGGACCGCGCAGAACAGACAAGTGGCACACATCTGAGAACCTTTCATTTATTTCCTAATTGCTATTATTATCATAACTATTTTATTTTCACCACCATTATTTTCTTGTTTAACATTTTGTGCACCTATCAGTTGCCGCCTGTGTCTTGGCCAATCCCCCGCAGTGGGTACGTGCCATTATCTAGAGGACAACAACAACAACAACAACGACAGAGGGCGCTACAAGCGCAGTCGTTTCATGCTCTATATTACTTGTCTGGGCTCCTTCCGCACGCCGCTGCAAAGTAAAGCCTTTTGTACCTATTAGCCCAGCAAGTTGGGGTCAGAAAAGGCACGTGCATGGCGTTTCGGTGAGTTCACAGCTAGCAGTAGAATAAATAACAGGGCCCTGGCAGTGGATTTGATTTTCTTGTAGTAGAACTCTTCAGTTTGCCAATAGCAAGTGGTATAACAGGAATTAGTAGTTAACGTACATGTTTAAACAGCAGAAAACAGCTTTTCAGTAATGCAGGCTTCAGCTTCTCCAGCAACAAAACTACTAGTAGAATGTGGGTTGAAGCGCGACAGCACATTAAAAATCTCCTCGGCAAATGACATTTGGAAAATAAGCTTGAAAGTAAAGATAGACCCTTGCTCGTGTTACATGTCTAACTGCTGGAATGATAAAATGAAATATCTAATCGCTAAACGTTCTTCAGAAATCAAGCTTGGCTCTTTTTCGCCAAATTCTTGTCACTTGCTTCTTAATTTTCAAGACATATTGTGTGCAAACACAATTCGAAATGGTAGGAGAAATAGTGCGCCGATTTTTGTGCTTCGTTAAAATGTTAAAAATAAAAACTGAAAGTCTTAAAGCGCTACATTTGTGCCCCTCTTCATCCTGTAGAAGGCGATCAGTTTTGAAGGCCATGTTTCGCTACGAAGCCAGAGCTAAAAAGACAAACGACTCACCGCTTACATAATGTATCAAGTGCATTAAAACCCTCCAGTCGGCTCTCAGCTATCCGCGGTCGTCAAAAGCGCTGTGCGTCCAAGTATGTAGCTTTATACGCAGCACTCCCTTCTTCTATTTCTTCTTCATTCTCTGATCACGCGGACCAGTTACTTTAATTTAACAGTAATGCTTTCTTGGAAAAAGGTACATGTCATTAAAATATATTATTAGATTGAATAGATTGAAATATAAGCAGTTCTACTACCGAGAAAATTGCTCATACTGCCGCGAGTGGTAGCGACAGAAGCGTACCACATCGTGATTGGCGATGATTGCAAATGCACCGTTCAAGCGCTATGGAGTATATTTACTCTCTTAATTAATAGGTTATGCTGATAGACATGCATAGCGTGTACAAAAAGAAAAAGACCGCGCATTTCGCATTGCTGCGAGAGAAAATATATGCGTCATAATGGGGACACTGGCCTGTTTTCCTCTTCTATTCAGATAAAACTAACTCAAAATTGTATCTGCCATCACGCACTCTCTGCTCGGGCCATCGCAACTGCTCGTTGGCGGCTTATGCTAGCTGTCGCCTAGAGTAGCTCTAAAGCTTTGAAATCTTCCGGTTTGGGCATGCTTGCATTCATTAAGTCACACACGGTCACTGCTGTCACAGTTTGCTGGCCACCACGTTGCTCGCGAAGCGGGGCGCATGGGTTTACAAATTCCTGCCAAAATTCCCAAACAACGGAAGCGGAATTTCTTTGCACAAAACCAAGCTCTAAAATAGGTGGAACATGGCGCAAGGGTGCGACGAAGAGCATTTTATTGGCCGCCGTATCGCGAAGCTGGGTTAGATTTTTTTTTTCATATCTCAACTGGTTGCTTAACCTGACTGCCTATATATGACACCCGGAGCACTTGTTCGCGGCAAGTTATCTCTTACGCGTTTCTCCGAACTTGTATAACTTGGTGATCGCGTGACAGTGTACTGTGTTTCAAACCCAGTGCATCCTGCATAACGAAGCTTGACCTAGGATCACATAAACCAACTCGTATTTCAACAGTCGAGGCAAACATTAATTATTTTACAGCTGAATACAGAGCGATGCGAAATGACGAAAAGCAGTCCGCGACCGATACTCTGGAGTAGCATATGGATAATGCTAACCAACGCCGTGTTACACCACAAACGAAGTTTTTTCTAGGCTTACATTCCTTGTTTTCTTTTTTGAAGCGAAAAGCTTCACTAGGCTCGTCAACACCGCGCTTCGCGTGGGCCACCCCTGGGCGCCGCAATGGCGCGCCCTTTCTCTCCTCACCACCTCCTCCCTTCTCCTCCTCACCTCCGGTTTACCCTTCGCCGCTGCCGCGCGGTCTCCGCCGCAGTCCCAAGAGAAGGTTCTTTCGCAAGGCGTTGCGATAACGCGTGAGCGGCGGCAGCGGCCGTTGAAGAGGCGCAGACATTCGCCATGGAAGGAAGAAAAGAAGACCCAGAAGTGATAGCGAGAGAGTTGGCTCAAAATCTACACCGCTATCGGGGTGATCCCAGTGCCTTGTGCGCGAACTGCGACAGCCATGTCGTCAAACCAAGCATAATGCAGCTTTTCGCTTGTATATCCAGGCTTGACCGGAGCTAAGCCACTGCGATTTTTTTGTTGTTTTTGTCTTTTTTCTTGTTTTCTGAACGTTACTTGGTTCAGGATTCAATTAAATTTATTCCGGCAAAAAAGGAGGACACGCGCACTTGCGAATTGTTTTCCCGGAGTTTCAGAAATGTATTTTTCGTCTGCCATCATCCGCACGGATCCTCGCAGGTGTCGAAAACTTGCTTTCTGCAACTGAACGTGAGTAGGGTACGAATCAACGCAACTCTACAGCGTGGAGAGTCACAACCTGTGTTACCCCATTTCCTCGAAGGGACAATATAGATTTCGACAAAGATCTCTTCACGACTATCCGGGTTCCATTAGCTCGCTGCGATTGTAAACGAAAAAACAGACGTAGCGCAGGCTGCAAGACGCAAAATTTTCTGTTGATTTCGGGCGCTAAGAGTGTGCTGTTGCTATCAAAGGACAAGCCCTTGTTCATGGCGCTTTGTTGAAGCTCTAAAGAAAAAAAAATGCCAGTGCAAAAAGTCGTGCTCTGAAACATCCAGTTTTAATTCGAAGACTGAACGTTGAGGCTACGGAAGCGTGGAGGGCACCGACACTTTGTATGAGCAGCACGTGACCATGCGGAGGCGCTACAAGGTGCACTGGGAATTTCACGTACACCAGCTTTCTTGTCACCTCCTCCACCTCAAGACGTATACTATATCTCGCCATCGCCAGCTGCATGCTCTGTACTCAGTGAATAGTTCCCTGGAGTGAGGCTGCACATTTTTGTGTGGTTGAGGCGACGATAGAGGTGTAGTGCTGAATTCCTACCCTACGAACTTCATGCCCTCTTGGACTGTCCACACGCACAATCCACCCTCATCCGGCTCCTCTCCCAGATCCCAGCTTAAAACCGCCGTACAATATGCACGATTTAGCTCACTCCCACCTTGCGCTTCTGTGCACATACTAGGCAGCTTTCATCGCGTCCATCAAAGTAATACTGGAAGTTCTAACGCCGGCATAGTGCTGCATTAAAGACGTCATTTCTCTCTCTCTTCACTAGGTGTTGGTGTGCGGGCTACTTGGTGATGCATGACGAGCGCTAACTTCCAAGTCAATGCTGGTGTGTTTGCTTCTCTCCGTCTGTAGTTTTTCCTGTCTTGCGCTGTAATACGTTTCTCTTTCTCTTGCGGTCTGTGTTCTTCGGAGTACAGACAATAGCGGAGCTGCGTAACTGCATTGAACAAAGAGAAAAGCATCCCAACACCTACCGAGAGACAGATAGTATATGTTACTGTGATAGCTAAGTTCGCCATGCAGTTGCGAGCGGCTGCCGAGCAACTCTTTACCGCGTTGTCTTTCCGACTCTACAGAACATCTGATTTATTAACGCTTTCTGTACGGACTGCGTGCTTTTCACCATAGGCCACGACATGTGACTGAACAGAACCAAAACAAAAAAAAACTTAGGAGGTCCTTGAGCTGCTCGCGGTATTTGATTGAATACCGTTGTTTCATGCTGTTTCGTTTACGCTGACGCAATAATCACCTTGAAAATGGGCATATTGCTTTCTGAGCTCCACCAGACGGTCGCTGGTCGTGGTGATGTGTGCTGCACGGTGCGTTTTTAACTCTTATCCAGAGTGCATCGCCTACATCCTGCCAGGTTCTCGCTACGTTCGTCCATCTTAGTGCAGCAACTTTTTATGCGCAATTGCTTCTTAGTCTCGCACTTCCTGCTGCAAAAGGCTTCGACGACGAAAGCACGGATTTTTAGCCGTGGGTGTCTTAGCAGTTGTTCCTTTGTTCCCCGGGCGACTCGGGCGCACTTACGCGGCGGCGCTTGCGTGAGATGCGCTGCGCTCCCAGGCGGCTGCCGTCGCTGCTGTCGTTGCTCGCAGCGTCCCCTCGCTGCTGCTGATGCACGTAGCTTTCGCTCATGGTTCCTTTGTGAGCTTGTCAATGGTCGACGACGTACTTCCGGACTTGCTGGAAGATTGTCCTTTTGTAGGAGACGTTACGTCGTCGCTGGCCTTGATTACCCTTCTTTGGGGAGCCAAAGAAATGCGGTCGTTTTGTTGCTGCCCTAAGCGCAGCTCATCTGTACCTCATGTGGGCGTTACGCGGAATGATGTCTTCGTGCTTCGTTCCGGGTGGGCAGTTGCGGACATCGCTGAGGCTACGTTCCTTTGGTGGCTGCTCCTAACTTCGCGCTCCCTTTGTCGGAACTACACTTACCCTCGCTTCTGGGCACGTGCTCGAGCTCGTTGGAGGAAAGAGATCGAGTTTAAGACTCTGCTGCCACTCCTAAGTTTGATGCGACTATTACAACACAACTTTGTGAGCATCCTCAACGTCACCCTCGGCGAAGAGTGTACCCAAAGGCGATGCACTGGACCTGGGCTGCATGGAGAGATTTTTAGTCTCTGTTTAGAACAAACTCCGGGCTCCATGACCGTTGTAAAATCAAACACGAGGGGAAAAGTGGAAATGTTCTGGATTTTGAACCACTGGACAAATATGCATGAATCTTCTTTTCTCATATAAGTCATAAGGTTAACAGTAGGCACTGAGAGAACAGAATAACTGCAGGATAACTGCTGGCTAAAAATAATGCCTTAACTTCTGTTTTCGTTATTCGTAACTCCAGGTACGACATAGAAATTATATTGCATGGCACACAATTAATTTACACGGCAAAAGAGTCACAAAATCCATGTAATCAACGCAATGGTTTCAACATTGAGAGTTCTGCTAGTGGCTAGAAATTGTAAGGAGCAGTGCAAAAAGGAGAAGTGCTCAGAAATCGAAGACACAAAGAGGTGTTGACCCAGAAAAGAAACTTTACTTGAAGAAGCTTCAAGACTTTTTCCTCTTTTTCTGGGGCGGAGAAGTAAGGAATAGCTGTACTGTACCCATCCCCCGCTCTGAGAATCTGATTTACGGTCCAAAAACCTTAATCTCATGACCCCTGATTGCACATTTTCATTGGCTAGCAGGTGATGATCCCGGAGGTGGGAAGTTGCGGAGCTTTTCATTAAGAAAGAGACATTACTTGATATCCTTCCTCATCCTCTACATCGTCATTCTACTACTACTAGAAACACTACTGCTCCTTCTACTCCTATGCTAATACTGGTACTACTACTGCTGCTGTTGCTTCTACCGGTAACATGAAGTTTATGAGTATTACCCAGAGGGAAAAGTGGTTCCACTGTCTATGCGAGTTTCTTAAAGAGCACTTCATCCACCGCGGAAATGCCGGGAAGATGAGGTTTCGTATTTGGCTTGGATAGCGTTGAGCCTATAACGTCGATTCTGCCTCTGAATGGGTATCTGCGGCGCGATGCTCTCCGCTGCACGCAGATTAAATTGTTTTAATAACGCGTTTTTCAGTACTTCAATGAATCTAGTGCCATTGTTAGGCTGGTATGCAAATGTTCACGGCATTTCTCAGAGGTTTGCTTCGAGAAGAGCATTATATTGCTACGGCTGAATCCATGTTTCATGCCCGACAATATCCAAGCCAAGTACAGATCCTAATCTTCCCGGCATTCCAGCGCTTCTCCACTGTGGATGAACTATCGCAGCGCCAGCTTTTCCTCTAGGCAATATTGAAAAACTCTATGACCTGTAATACTTCTGCTGCTGCCGCTACTGCCAATTGCATTACAACGACGACAATGACGTAAACCCCAATAAACCTCTCTGCTAAGCTATAGTAGCAAAAAAAAGGCTAAGCAGTATTAACTGGCATGCATGAGTGGTAGTAAAAAAACCAAATAAAAAATACAAAGAATCAGCTCTGTAGTTTCTTATAACGCGTCGCCTTCAAAGTTATAAAACGGTGGAGTTCCACAGGTGAGAACTCTCTCTCACTATGCTACCACGATGATTTTAGCATTTTCAGACGGAGGAAAATTGCTTGAAACGGACGTAATGGCATCTGCTGAACAGAAGAACAAAGTTCATGAGCGGTTCGAACAGTCCAATGGACTTGCAACCGGGGGATTTGTGAAATTATTGCCTCGAAAGTGTAGCATGGCATCCGCTCCTAACGGACTTTGTTGCATGTTCGTGTGGGTTCGAACTTCGAACACTCGGCACTTTCATGAATGATGCCTCGCTTAAACCAATAGCTCTTCTAGAACTACATTCCTCACGGTCAGCCTACGAGGAAGAACTCGCTCAGACCTTCGGGGAAGTTGGCGGCTCGTTAAGACGTGTCTGCCCCGAATGAGCTACGCAAGGTTGTGAAGAAATGTCCCACGCTCTCATTTGAGCCCTGGCTTGAATGGGTGGAAAGGATATCGCTTGCTGGACCTGCCTTCCGGCTTCCACCTGAGCACTAACGCTGCCTCTGTATACGGCAATCTGTACACTCGCTTGGAAAAACAGGTCATGCCAGTGCGCACCATTGAAGGCAGCTGTTTTTGTTGTAATAATCTTTGTTACTGTTATTGACTCTGTTCTCAGGCTAGGCGTTTTATGGTGTTACTTGGAAGCATATACTTCATTTTTTTTTCTAAGAAGTGCTTTTCAGCCTTTAATAAGATTTTAAAAATGGAAAATGTTAAGCCTCCTTGAGTAAAGGAGCAAGCCCTCGGTCTGTTGCGCCAGTTCAGTCTTGAGCGCCTGAACAGAGCTATAAAGGAAAAGAGGGATGAGAAACTAGAGGCCGCTAGCTTTTACCATTAAGATCCATAAGTCTGAATTTTCGTTTCGAGTGATTGTTTTGCGGAACGGCGATCTCGTAGCACATTTGATCATGATTCATGCTGAAGTACCTTCCACATTTATTGGTCAAATTGATTGCTTTAAAATGACTTTATTGCTGTTAGTTACGTGTGGCACTAGGACGCTACTGACTCTTTGGCTTTAGTGTCGGTGATGAAGATTTATACCATTAAAGTCTGCATGGCTCGTCGAAAGGTGTGCTAGCGATTGATACTCTGAGCGGATCTTTACGCATGATTCAAGGTTCTCATGGGAACTAGGTAATTAAGTTTTTTTTAGCTTGTACCTGAGATCTATACTGACTGAATAGGACAACAAGACTCTCGTTCAGAAAGCTCGGTTGTGCTCACATTCTCTATTAGCGGCAGTGTTGAGCATTGTTTTTCATTTTTGGTTGGATCGCTTTGTTATTGTAACACGTTCTGTCTGAGGGGCCGAATTTTCTGATATATTGTGAGTATGCTTTCGAATATGTTTTTTTCTTAGGGGGCGCGGACTACACGATTAATGATTTTTGTGTTACAAGATTCCCGGAAGTATGGTGTGCGTCTAAATTTTTCTAACGAACTTTCAAGAAAACCTGCCTGGGCTTGTTGGAGTTGGAGCTAATGTGCGTGCACAAGGATATATGTGTGACGCATTTCCCAAGGTTTCAGACCTTTTCCAATTTTTTTGTCGTTCACGTCAAGGTTTTTAAGAAGGACATAACTGTTTCCTGCTTAGCCTTCACATTATTTAAGTCCTGCCCATATCTTACGGACAACTCCAAGCTGCAGGTTGTCACATTCGAACATGCTGTTCCACACACAAGAGACAAGAAGCGCTTTTCCTGTGTCTTTCTCGGCCTTTTCTTATGTCTTTTTTTGCGCTATTATCTCTTCCGCTCTATAGCGAGTCGAATGTAATTTTTCTTCTTGCATACTATTGCATACTTCTTGCAATTATTTGTTTTCATATCGTTGATGGTAAAATGTTTTTAGGCTAATCCCCAAGGTGGAGTAGACATGCAATAAGGAAGCAATTACTTTATTGACATGAGCTTTCATATGTAGCCGTATGGCTGCGCTTGGTTGGATGCCAATGAGTAACTGCTTCCTTGTTTGTTATAGCTTTTTAGCTCTGGCCGGTTGATGGAACTTGTGTTTTCTGAGTGCCTGGAAAGCAAAATCGGCTCGCAGGTTCATAAGACTGCTCATACTTCTTCGTACGTAAGGTCTGTTGGTGATGGGCAAGAGCCTCACATCTCACCTCCCAGGGAAGGACGGGCCAAAATCAGCGCCAGCGTTTGTCGCGATGGCAGTCGACAAGAAACAGTGCGTGACCTATCTCAGTCCAATAAGGAGCTGACGCGTAATAAGGGGACATACCAATGGTCGTGGACCTGGGCCCGGAGTTTGTTCATATTTATAACCAATTCCTTTCAATGATTTGGGACTGTATTCAAGAAACTTGTACAGTCATGCCCAGATATATCAAACCCGGATGTTTCGAATCATTGGCTATATCGAAAACGCCAATTATCACCTTAGAAATACTACGCAAAAGTGTAGGAAAACTACATTGTGCACCGAACTGCAATTCGCCGGTCGTTCGACATATCGAACTGCGCGTCGCGCCCTTGCAAGTGGCGCTTCTCGTAGCAATGCTCTTCTTTCCCTTTCTGAGCGCAGAGACGGGTAGGCCGCGCGGCTGTGGGCCCCTGCTGGCAGCGCTTGCGCTGTAAAACTACGTGACGAGGAGAACGGGGTGTCGGCTTGACCGTGACCTTCGGTCTATTGCACTCATTTCACACATTGCTGTCATGCGGTGAAGCAAACCTAGCGGCGGCCCTCGCGTGGCGCGCTTTGCTGCCGGTGGCGTTGCGGAAGCTAACTGCTCCTTAATTTGATTGAGCGATTATTTTCGTTACAGTGTTGTAGTAACAGGATTAAACGTCTTGTGGTAGGCGGTGGACAGTCCCAAAGCGCTGTTCGCAGCGGCATCAACGCTTAAAGGGTTAGACCTAGCAGTGCTTGGCGAACGGTGCGACATCAGCACTCCGACGGGCGGCATGTCGCAGCAAGAAGAGCGTCGCTAGCGACGGTGCAACACATTCTTACTTCTAGGTCCCACAAAAGCTTATATACTACCATTTTTTATGTACAGAATTATCGGTACATCGAACCATTTTGTTATTCCCTTCGAGTTAGATAACAGGGTTTCCACAGGTCCACAGGAATGGGAATAATTACGGAGATGTCTAAATTTCTTGGGGGAGAGAAGGTTGAGGGTAGAGGAGAAGCGGTAGTGTTTTTAATTTTTTTGTTTGTATCCTTGATGTGTCGCGTAGTACTTGCAACGTTTTGACTCCAACACACATGACAAAGATTGCGACCAGTTACTTGTTCCCTTTACACAAGGACTAAAGTCGGAACTAGCGGGCTCTCGTGCTGTGGATGCTGCCGGTAAGTTTAGGAACTATAACGTGATCAAAGGATAAAAACTATTAACAATTGCCGCGTTTTTTTATGTCGGTGCACAAAGCGCGGGCCCCGAGCATAGCGAGCTGAAGGTACGATGCTCGCGGAAAGCCAGCGCGAACCAGGAGGCGTACGCAGCCACAGTTCAGGCTTATACATTTTTTTTGCATTCTTTATTGTGATGATATCACTTGTGTTTAGCAAACGATATCACTTGTGTTTAGCGCCTTAACTAGCTCAAGCGTGCAAGACGTAGGTCAGCCGCGCGCACTTTTAGGTTGCTTAGTTTTAGACCGTGTTGAGATCGTAGTACGTGATGCGTTCGTGTTTTTTCCCCTGGAGGGAAAGTTTCCGAACTTGCGAAATTCACTTACTGTCCTGCACGGGGCTAATTTTGCATTCCCGACCATGTTTTAACACGACAGCGTTAAGGAGCTCGTGTCGCAGAAAATCCGTCGTCGCTGTCTGCGTCGTCGGCCGTGAGTGAATAATTCATGAAAAATCCCCAGAGAGGCGACGTAGAAGGCAAGTGGGCCACCTATGTCACGTAACCGTGCGGCGTCATCGCAGTCTGCCCACCGGATTGTGAGCAAACTGCCCACTGTAGTAGGTGGCCGTTAAATTATTGATTGGACACCTGCGTCGCACAAGCCACATTTGTCCCAGCGTCTGCCATAGCAGAACAGTGAAGCGACCCACCTCAGAGTGGTATGAGGACTCCCAGGGATCCATGAATGTAAAATAGCGAATGACCAATTCTGCATATATGAGCATTAACCCATTAAGGCTATGGGGTCATAGCCTTAAGGCGGAGCTTAAGAGTCCCCTCCAGTTTTTTTCAAGCCTTTAATGCACATCGCGACAAAATTTTTACGATTTGCCGACACCACTTCGCTGGTTTCTACCTTGTTCCGTGAGCGCTGCATAAAATAACACAAGCATGATTACGTTTTCATTGTGCGCGTAGATGCACGTAGTTAGGCCCGTACTCAATCACTCACTTTATGCGAAGTACGGTAAAAAATCACAACGGATCGGCTGTTCTTGGAAGCACGGCCAGTCTGAAGGGGTCGAGCCCCCCGCCCTCGAAGTTTTTCCGTGGGGGCTTAGCCCCCCTCCCGGAGACTGAGAGTTGAGGTCAGGGGGCAGCATGTATTTTGCTACGGACTGGCACATTCACAAGGGCGGCGGTCCAAGACCAAAACGCTCCAAGACCATTAGCGACTATCGCAAAGCTCATTTTGTAGCCCTTAATAACTGCTCCTTTTTAGATATTTTCTTACCAGGTTATCTCGAGCGCTCAGTAGGAACAAACTGGTGCATGTACCGAAATAAAGTGTCTTAAGTGATTCATTGTCGTATCCCTCTTCGCCGTGTGTACTCCATTACCCATGCTACATGGTATAGCAGATATTTAAAACGATTTTCTAGCAAAAAGAAAAGTCTTCTTCGAACTGCTAAGTATTCATTACAACCTGCCCGTTGGACAGCATACACGATAGCTGCTTCAGCATATTAACGAGCACTGAAGTCTACTAAATCCACCTTCTTTAAAGTAGCCCTCCTGAACATTCCAAAGCGCTTCTGGAGCATAATAAAACCTGGAAACACTAATAAAGTGTCATTATTGCACCCAACGGCGAACCTGCTCCCTGCCGCCTCTGTGCTAAATGATACTTTCATTAAGTCGTTTCCTTCTTCATTTAATGTTATCCAGCGTCCCGACCTCCAACTATGCGATAATTTAGCGATAAATCCCACGATGTTTGACTTGAAAGGCATCATACCGATTATCGATTTGAAACTATCATCTTCTAGCGCAACTGATGGTATAAATGACAAATTTATACGGAATGCTCATCATGAAATGCATATTCTCACAATCGTATCATCATGGTGCACTGCTGAAGTCTGGAAGAGTGCTGTGATCATACCAGTACATAAAGCCGGAGATAAACCGAATCCATCTAACCATTGACCCATATATTCGAGATCAATACCATGCAGAATAATGGTACGTATATTTACACATCTTGTTAATTTTCTGGAGGATAAAAATTTCTTCTAACAGAGCATGGCTTCCGAAAGTTTTTTTGTTGTGACATTCAACTACTTTACTTCATTTACGACTTCCAGTTCTATATGGACTCCGCTTTTTCATCTGACTGCATATTTCGTGGCTTTGCTAAAGCATTCGATAAAGTTAATAACTCACTGCCATTACATAAACTAAATGTGCTGAACATTGACTCTGCAGTTCTTAACTGGATCCGTGGATTTTCCTTCATCTCGTGTTGAATTTGTCAGCATTACCGACGCTGATTCCTCTACTCCACCACTTGGTTCTGGGGTTTATCAAGGATCAGTACTTGACCCCCCTCACCTTTTTTTATGTTCTATATTGCTATGAATTGCCGTTCCCCTCTGTAATGTACTCTGTATCCTGAGAGTAAAATAAATAAATAAATATCTCTTGCCAAGGAGCATGACCGGAGGAGGGGGAGGAGAGGGCGAAGAATTAAAAAGAAAGAGGCTGATAACTGGGCTCCAGCCCCCCGGCAGATTGAAAACTCGGCGCCTATGCCTGTGTGCCTATCTGGTAGTCATTCAGCGTGGAGGCGACGGCAAAGCGAATCCAGCTTGCGCACTAACTTTTTGGTGAGGCTGGCCTCGACGGGACGATTTATTAGAGCGCGATCTTTGCAGCACTCAATCAACCGTTTCCAGTCTGGATCTGGACGAGTTGGCACATGGGTTGCGAAGTGAGCAAGATTCGTAATTTCCCTGCGTAGGATGAGAGACTATGTTCCTGCTTTAAGTTGTATCGCTTGGTCTTACGAAGACGCATGCCTTTTCCTGTAACAGCATTGTTTTCTTCTTTGCCCTTTAGACAACTTCCTTCTTAAATTCTGAAAGTAGGGCAGCAGACAAAAGCATAACAGTAGGCGAAATACATACCGTGCTGAAATGTTGCACGCTCCTGCGTAAAGATGGATTTGTGTCGTTTTCGCGTTCAATACATTTACACTAATGGGTGTACTGCATATTTTATGAAACAGACAGCCGTATTGACGTGTGGTGCGCCGTCGTGTTTTTCATATCCCAGTACGAAGACTGCGAAACCTTCGATTATAAAGCAGTTGCTTCTATCAGGCATTAGATAGCCCTTCAATCCGTTTCTTTTTGTTTTAAAGGAATGCAGACAGAAGTATGTGAGCTAATTAACACTGCCATGTGGTACTTAGTTTCCTATATTGTGTCATGCAGTGTTGCTCTGAAGTGGGGACAAATGCGCCATGCTATCGCAAGTGCCTCAAATCCTTTTGTGGAGTCTACCGAATCGACACGAGGTTGGTGCTCCACAAGTGAGAGCGAGGCACTGCCGCACTGTCTTTTTTTTTTGCTACCACTTTTGCCATGGGTATCGTTGGGCGCGGCCGCGAGCGAAGCTCACAATGAGAACCAAATGCTTTTAACCTTAAATTAATTATATTGCTGTGATTACATATTTAATCAGCCAAAGACGCATGTTAAAAGCAACCCCGATTGAAGCAAAGTGATTCGGCAGGCGCTGGCAGTAGCCGTAATTGTTTCCGATATTCGATGACGCCAACGGTAGAGCGCTGGAGTCGGACACACGCTGCGAACACGTGTCGCCACCTGAACCGCAGTGGCGGCCCCGCGCAAGAAGCATGCAGAGAACGCCGTTAAGCGGCGGGCTAGGCAAGTGGATCGTAGAAGATCATTTCCAGTTACTCTAGTAAATCGCAAAGTCACTGAAGTAGTTCGTAGGTCATAGGTGGATATCTGTTTCGTTTTATGCTTGCAAATAATCTTCCACTGTGCCTACAGTATAGCATGGCATTTGAGGTTCCACCTGCCGAAGCCGCACGTGGGCTATGAGAGACGCCGAAGCAAAGGGCTTCAGGTTAAATTACACTACATGCGGTTATTTAACGTGCACTAACAACACTCAGCACCGCGGGGATGTCTGCATTTCGACTCCATCGAAATGCGGCCGACATGGCCAAGGTTTGATTCCCTGAACTCTAGCTAAGCAGCCGGACGTGAGGCCCAAAGCCATCGCGGCAGGTACTCAAAAGTTCAAAACAACATTTTAAGTGTGTTTATAAGCGTCAGGGTAGACTATATAACAGCTGAATCTTGGGGGCACCCACCTATGGGGCAGAAACGTGAAGGCTAACGAAAAGGGTTCAACTTAAATTGAGGACAACACAGCAAAGCTATGGAACAGAAAAATATATGTGTTGCGTTAAGAGAGAGGAAAATGGCAGAATGGGTCAGGGGACAAACTCTAGTTAATAATAACCTGGCCGAAATCAAGAAGAAGGAATGGGCATGGGCAGCGCATGTAATGCGATGGCGAAACAACCGATGGTCGTTAAGGGTAACGGACTGGATGTCAAGAGAAGGCAAGCCTAGCAGGGGGCGGCAGAGAGTTAGGTGAGCGGATGTGATTAAGAAGTTTGCTGGGTGTTAAAGATGAGGTAGCATGGTCGGGCGCCGGAGAGGGAATGAAGGAGGTCGGAGACGAGGATGCGGGAAAAGACAAAGAGAGAAAACTTTATACAATTAAATTTACATTATTTACAAAGGAGCTCGGTGACGAGACGCTCAATGCCGGAACGCTGCATGAAGAGAGCACATGATGAGACCATCTGATGAGAGCCCCTCGGCCGTACCGCTGCCGAGGTTTTAAAGTGTACTCTTTCCCTAGGTTCCCTAGATGGGGGCCGGGCCTGCCGAGGAACGAAGTTCTCTGTGGCACCAATCGCAAACACGCACCCGTGAGGGGTCACACCACCGTCACGCGCTGGGAGGGAGAACGATGTGCAGACGCCGGAATGTCCACGAGCGGCGTTCCCGCGCATTTCATGCGTTCGAACGTGCGTTCGCACGCGGTGTAGGGGAGACGCTCGCTCAAAACTTCATCCGGGCAGACGGACGCGGCTTCCGTGGGCAATCCAGGCGCTCACCCAACGAGCGTCTCGGGGCTAGTCGGCGTTCCGCTGCAGCCATGCCGTTTTCTTCCCCACGGCAAAGGCGAAACGTAACATGGGATAAGAAGGCTGCAGCTGACACAGGAGAGACGTGGGCGAGGCATTTGTCTTGCATTGGTATATTCAGGCTGATGATGATGACAAGCGCTAGTGATGCATTAATATGACCTTTAAGTGAAACTGCCAATTTTAAGAGCGCAAAACAAAATTTGCAGCCATAAAACGAATGTCTCTGCAAAATAAGCATAAAACTCTCGTCTTAGTCGCATTGGACGCTCTTACCAAACCCGGTTCTTTAAAATATCACGGAGAACGTGAAAGAAGAAGCGCGAAGCTCGGGAGACCCTGTCATTCCCCCGCTGTGGGTATGTGCCATTAAGTCTGAGGACATCATCATCATCATCAGAACAGAACTACGTCTTGCGTTCAGCTGCTGTTTTCTCTCGGCTTCGGTTGGCGGTATCCTCAGCAGCTTACCTCGATCTTTCCCTGTCGTTTCCCGTCTGGTCTCTCAAATGAAACCTTCTGCATGTAACAATATTGCATTTAGTGTTTTGGTAATGTCTGAGGGTTGTAGAGGTGACTTTCTAATTTTTGACACTTCCGACATATATCACAAAGACTGGCGCTTCTGGCATAACTGTTTCCACCGCCAAAGCCTCTTAGAGTTGTTTTTGGCGCAACAGGTTTCTCAGCAAGAAATCCACAGCGGTGTTTATCACGCGATAGTCTATGCAGCTCGTTCGGTCGAAAAGCCGTCGGCGTAGTAGTAGTCGGCACCGCGTATAGGAAATAATCGGGGCTGCATAAAAAAATCGTATCATGGCAATTTGCTGTTGTCGCGATTGATCATTCATTGATGTGAGATAAGTGATGACGAGTTAATTAAATAATTGCAATTAACTGATCAATTAAAGAAATGAAAAAATGAAAAATGGGAGTTCAAAGGTGTAAAATGCTTAGAATGAAAAGCCATTGCTTGATGATGGTAATTATGAAAATTTAAAATGTGTAATTGGTCAATTAATTAGTTGCAACAATTGAAAAAATGAAAAATGCGTTCGTTTACACCATCACACACCTGCAACACGCTGTCGCGTTCTACTATTAAAGGCGAAGCTTAGGCGTCCTCCAGTTTTTTTGTGGCATTTGTATGCACGAGAACTGGAGAAAATTGAGGGCCATTCTCCATCATCTCCTCAGCCATACTACGCGCCACAACCTCCATACCTGAAATAAGATACACGCGAAGAGCACGAAATGATAAATGGGATTAAGAATTCGCGAATCTTAACAACACTAGCTAACCCTGTCCTCTTATTCAGATTAAAAGTCTGGACGAGAGGGCTCGTCCTCAAACAGTAGCCCTTGGAAAACTTCAGCCGTAAAGCACAGCTCACGAACCTTTTGCATACGAAACCCGGCGCACACCCTCACTCTCCCACCAAAGGCGCACCTCAAGGGTCGATCATCTCTCTGAAGCTTTTCAACATAGCTATGTGTGAACTTCCTGGAAAGTTAGATAAAATATCAAGCCCAACATCTACGCAGAGGTCATCACTATCTGGTGCAACAGAGGAAAACATCCTACAGCATGGCCTGAGCGCCGTTCACGATATTCACAATACGTTCATGAACAGGGATTATTCTGCTTCTCGGGGAAGTTTGGCTACCAGATATTGGTGACCGAATGCAACAAAACAAAAGCAGGTTTACGGTCATCCGTAACCTTTCACATCAACGACGTTCCCTTTTGCCCAGATCCAAGAGCCTCAGAGTGCTCGGTTACTACCGCCAAGAAGAAGGCCACCCATCTGGATGAGCAAAACAATGCCGAAGCTGCTGCACGTGCTGCAAAGAATACCCCCTTCACCCCCTCAAAAAAAAAAGCAGGGCAGTTAATGAGAACCAACTAAAACGCATGATAGAGGCTTTGACAGGGGCAGATTTATGGGTCGCTCTTGGAGGCGGCACCATTTGAACCATGTATTTCTTGGACTTTTTTGATCGAAGAAACGTGCTCCAGCATGGTTTTCTTGTGCAAAGTATTTCACTCAAGGCGCGCGGGGGAGGTCGGGGGGGGGGGGGGGGGGTCACCCCGATTTTAAATCTGCCACTGAGCTTTGGTATAATCCAGAATCCTTTACAAAACTTGACCCAAACAAGAGATCTTAAAACAATCTGCAGAAAATTCCCACACCAAACACGGAGCCGTTCCCTTCACACCTGGCCACGTTGTGAAGCCACGGACCTCTTTAACACACTAGAACAACGCTGTACGCTGGCTCGACATGCGCAAGAAACGCACTTCACGCTCTAACATCAAAGTAGACACCTCCTCTGCCACCTAAATGCGGCCTTTACACATCTACTGTTCATACCCTGACAACACATCGCCAATGTTGCAGTGGATTTTATACGTGCACGCGTGAACTGGGACAATACCACAAAGAACGCAGGAAAGCGTATTGCTGCAGCTAACTGAGATCTCACTACCCCGACACCTGCGTTTATTACGCGGATGCCAGCCACTAGGAAGAATTAACGGTCACGGCCGTAGTATCCGAAAAGTGGCGCAACACGAGTCTACATCTGTACATGCCCTCTACGACAGATGGTGAAGTAAGGGGCATATAACACTAACACCGCCTTCTAGTGCGGACATACTGACACGTCACATACTCCGCAAACATATACAAATGAACCAACCACTCGAAATCTTAGTGGATTCCTTGGCGCGAAGGCGTACCAGGGAATGAGGCAGCGCACAGTCTCACCCGAGAGTGTAATTATCCAGACCTGCCGTGCCCTTGGGCAGACTTCCAGGAAACGAGTACGGCACGAAAGACACGTGCTAAACAAATACGCGCTTTGCTGCAAGAACTTGCAGACAATAGAATAACTTTACCTCACTTGTGAATTCGCTCTTCGCTACCGCCGCAATCACAGACCGAACCCTGTGGACTCGCTAGGCCTAGTCGTCGCGGAAGGGAAGAGAGTCGTCGTCGACTATTATTAATTCGGCAAGCGCTTACCGCTGGTGAGTGTTCAGGTGTACACATGCGAAATATAGACGTTTGTTTCGCTTATTTCCAATACGGATAATGTAGAAGCGCGAATATATGCACACAGTCGACTCATCAACGTGTTTTCGCTCAGCCACCAACCTGCTGAGGACATTAAGGCTGACCATCCGCCGATCGGATACGTCGGTGTCGTTGGTCTAAAAAACTTGTCTCACTACATTCATATTATTGTGAACTAGATAGTTAACTACAATCATATGCTGCTATTGGCCGTAATAGTGTCGTTGTCGGACTAGTGTGACCGCAGTGACCGCTGCCGTCGTCGCCGTTGTACAGAGAAAACGAGCTGAAGCTTTCGAATGCGTTTGGAAAGTGTCGTGTAGCACCGCGGGAGTCCGTCGAGTCCGGATGCCATTCCAAGTCTCGAATGCCATTTGACTCAGATGCATTCCGAACACATCCGTGTAGCACAGGTATTAGGCAGCAAATCTGGCACGAGTACTGAGATGCAATGATGTTGAAGACCCGGAAATAATTCAAAGGGGACCCAGCATTACTTCATAACTCCGAAAGCTTGGAGTGGTCCTACAGAGCTTTGCCATGAAACGGCGGATGCTGAGGCTCGGGACCCCATTTCTCTGATACAACGCTTCCATGCCTTGCAAGTATGAGAGTGGGTTATTTCTAGCGCTTCGAGGCATCATTATCAGACATTGGCCCTGACATAGTCAGGAAGGCTTAAGGCTGTCGTACGATCGCTTATTGGGCGGATTCCGACAGCAAACGGATCACACGTTTTCAGCCTCCGTCCGGGCGTGGGGCGGAAAGACGTTCTCCGATCGCTTTGCTGCTTGCGGACGAGTCGGATGATTCGAGCGTTCCGATTGGCGCTCCCGGCAGTGCCTCTCGTCTAATCGCGTGCGGCGGTACAGGCATGTGTTGGTAGCGAAACACGCAGATATCTTGCGGTAGAAATTACCCGTATTAATTGCGACGTATTCGAGACATATCCGTTGCGTCAACGTTTCTTTTGCTGCGGGATTTTTGTTGATAGCAAAATCGTGGTCGGCTGTGATGACACGGATCTCGGTTCAGGAGCCCCTGACGGCCACGAACCAATTCACGACAAAACTTTGCTACATCAAAGGCTGTTCATCTGAAGCGATGTCGTGGGAAACGATACGTATTTGGATCATTTCTACCCAAGAGACTGAAAAACGCGTCAGATGGCAATCGAGTACTCCTCCCCGTTCGACGATACGTTCTCACAACGGCAGATGATTTCTGTCCCAAAATAACAGAATGGTGCCTGTTCTGAAAGTTACGCTGCCCCGGTGATTTCAGAACGACGACGTGATTCTTGCTGCGAATTGTCGATCGGGCCAGGCTGCAGTACAAGCCGCGAACAACCGTCCGTAATTATAATCGGGATTACCACAGTTTTTTAAATAGTTAAGATTACAGACTTAAAATTTTTAGTCAGTTATTCAAAATAGCACACTGCAGTGTTTTTGCATTGCCGACAGAGAAAAAGAACTAATTGCACTTGCAGCCTTTGCCGAGCATTTTACACAGTCACTGTAATATGTAAACGGCCTTCTCCTTGGCTCCCTATACTGTTACTGCAAAAAATATGCTTACCTATTCAGTATATAAGGTGTGCGAGTGTGTCTGAATTGTGCATGCATTAAACATTCACAGTTTGGAAAACACTGCTGTCAAACACAAATGCTAATGCACATGTGAAATTATGATGTTTCCAGCTAGTATGAACAGGTAAAATCAGTTGTAATTAAAGCAGTTTCGCATTTCACAGAACAATGACAATGCAACGATAGGGATTTTTTTTGTCATGTTTTTCAGGCCATTATTAAAGCCAAAATAGAAATAGCCCTGTGTGGCTACAGAGGGGCTTAGACGTGCATCACTGGGCTAAAGTGCATGGCTTTGTTCTACACAGTGACAGCGGGCTATCAAGTTGTGCTTTAGCATTCCTTCCTGAGCTCATATTGCAGTTGCACAAGCCAGAATGCAGCGTTGAAAACAAGTATGGGAAGCTCTGCTGAAGGCCACGTCATTGTTGCCATGGGCAAAACAAACTGGCATATATTCTGTGCAACTCCGAAGCATTCTAAAATGTCGCTGTGAATGCAAAACAAAGTGGGTGCCTTTGTACGGCATAAAAGTCTATACATGCCATTCTCATTAATATAAATATAATGAGATGTCGGAGGCAGTAAACTAGATTATAGGTAGAGTAAATGCAAGAACTAATTTGGAGGGTTTACATGGCAACGGCTGCTGAGAAAGAATACTTGCACATTCAGGGAAACAGGACACAATGGCCATATTATCTGGTTATCTCGAGCAAACACTAACATCTCAAGCAGAATTTGTAAAATTGGATTTCCAGTATGGGAGCTACGATGTCGCACAATAAAATGAAATTAAAAATAAGCCGTTAAGTATGTGACTGGCATATATGCATATGTTCTCCGATACAGCTTAAAAGCAATGTTTCAAGTTATTTTCACTGATCAGTAAAATGTAGAATGGCTGAATGTAAAGGTGACCAGTTCTCAAGGTAGCAAGAAAAAGTGAGCGTTGCTAACTGTTAACTGATATTCATGCCACTTAACATATGCTGAATATTAGAGTGCTATTATTTGCTGACTTTTGATGGCTTTTGTCGTTTCTGACATCTCTTTGCTGAAAGTCGAAGTTGAAGGATTTTGTGCTTAAGATGAACCAATAGCCCTGTTGACACTAACCTGAATATATCAGTCACATGCATAAGTATGCATTTGTAGCATTCTCACTGAGCCACGTTATGAAGTCGACGTCTTGTTTACCTGAGGAGACGAAAGAGAGAAGCGCCAAGGAAAGTATGACACAGATAGGCACAATAATGCATGCTCAGCTTTTCAGTCCACGAGTTTAGCTGGCTAGACTACTAGCTCGTGGAGTGTGCAAGTTATCCTAAATGCAACTGTATGCCGTCCGATAGAACTATTGAGTAAATCTGTCCCGACATTCCTTGAAATACATAAGAGAGCATTGTGTAGGTTTGCTGAACTGAGCACTTGACTAAGCACTTCATTAGAACAATTTATTTTTTACAATTTATAATAACACAATTTATAATTTATAACAATATACAATACCTAAACAGTACAAAATGACAATAGTTGAATGGTGACCTGACATGATATGCCAAGTAGGAACTTGATGAGTTTGTAATTTAGTAATAAAAAATTAGCAGAGGCTTAGCCCGGTAGATTGCGAAAGCAAACTAGGCCTTGGTCGAAAAACCTTATGTATACACATGCACACGTAATCTCTCAGAGAGAGGAAGGGAAGGAGAGAGAGAGAGAGAGCAGCAGCGGCGTCGTTATCCTGGGACTGCGGCGACGAACCGAGCTGGTCTCCAGTTTTCTCTCCGCTTGGTGTGACGTCACCACAACGAGCGCCTCCTCGCGGCTGCGGCGCGCAGCAGGTGCGCGGCGCGCCGTGGTTACCCTGGGACCGCGCCGGCGAGCCGAGCTGGGGGCCCTTTTTTTTCGCAGCTGGTATGACGTCACCACAGCGAGCGCCTCCTCGCGGCTGCGGCGCGCACCAGGTGCGCGGCGCGCCGTGGTTACCCTGGGACCGAGCCGACGAGCCGAGCTGGTCTCCAGTTTTTCTTCCGCTCAGTGTGACGTCACTACGGGGGTCGTCTAAAAGTCAAACGTGGTTAGCGCCCGGACCACGCTGACGGTTCAAAACCTAGCGTAGTATTGCTTTCGCAATAAAAGTAATCAACCATTAGCATCCAAGCACAACCGTACGCCTACAAAGGAAAACTTTGAAGGTTTTCTTTGTAGCCTTATGGCTTCTCTTGGGTTGATGACCCGAGCACCCATCATCACAAAATGTATTGATTGGAGCACCAAGGCGTAGAAGGACGGCGGCATTGCTGTTGTTGCCGTAGAAAACAGTCCGACAGCCGTGGAGCCAAGCTCGCGTCACGTCGAACATGCGGTAATTCTCAAGCACAGTGCCCGCACGAATCGCGATCAAAATGGTAATGAATGCGTGGCAGAAACAACGCCGTGTGAACACTCGTAATATCGCTCTGAACACTCCTAATATCAACATGTGGCCAATATAATAAGCTTCGCGGCATAACTGCCACCACCTGTGCCTTGCTGCCCGGTTCAGTCGACGGACGGCCATCTTGCCCCGGCAGAAGCGGAGAGGAAGTCGGGCCTGAGGCGTCAAGTAAAAAGCAGCCAATCGCTGCAATCCGCTCGCCGGCCGGATCCGCTCATCCGCCCGAAAGTTGAAATTGACCAACTTTCCCTCCGCTTGCCGGACCGGGCGGACACCTATTGTCTGCTCTGAGCGGTCCGTCGTCCGCCTGCCGAGCGGAAGGCGCAAAAAACGATCGTACGAGGGCCCTTAGAGTGAAGCCGAGGCAAAGCCGAAGTAAAACCGAAACAAAACTATGCCTAACCTTGCTTAACCAGGCTCAGCCGAGCTTTTCATTCGTCTTGCTAGGTTCAACCGGGTTGAACCACACCCAGCTTTTTCTTCGTAACCTAAGCTGCCTGAACCTGAGACGACGAGACTAAGTAGTAGATTAACGACTCTGTGCGCTGAAAAAAAATTACTGTAAAGTCTTCATGGTCCGTGTTTTATTCCCGCAAGCACACTGATTAAGAAAAGAACCTTGCCGGTCAACTACTTCAAATCAGTGGAAAGGGATAAGATTAACCGATAGGGACGTTGGTGAATAGGGTTTTACGTTCGAAAGCGGCACTGCGGGCTGTGAGGGAGGCCGTAGTGGAGGGCTTTACATTACAATCAATCAATCAATCAATCAATCAATCAATCAATCAATCAATCAATCAATCAATCAATCAATCAATCAATCGATCGATCGATCGATTGATCGATCGATCGATAGGTCAGTGAGTCAATCAATCTGTCGGTCGGTCAGTCTTTCAATAAATAAATAAATAAATAAATAAATGCTTATTTATAGCGCCTAGGAACAGCGAGAGCTTTTGTGCTGGCGCGCTTTGGTAGGAGAAAAAGGTGAGAAATATAGTGTAAATATGTGCATACAGATACATTAAAATGCAAATAATGAACAGGAGCAATACAATACAGAAGTTACATCGCAAAAATTAGAGCATCATCGCAGGTCATAGTACTGAGGTGAAGAAATTGAGACAAAGGAATAGTAACTATATACAAAAAAAAGACAAATCTGAAGAGCAACGAAGAAAACATCACAGTCTATTCAAGGACCGACGAAAACAGTCACAGCAGCAACGAACAAAAACAAACTACAAATAACAATGAAGCAGGAAAATTATGTTAAAAGAACCAACATATCCTAATGAAATCACTAGGTAGAGAGGCTATCGATGAATATATGCAGTAAAGTGAGGAGCGCGTTCTGAACTCCAGTCCGGAAAGAATACCGCGAAATGCTGAAATACGCAGGTAAAGGTCACATTTTCTGCTCCAGGATGTGGTCTTATGGGAAATGGTGGATTTTATCTGGTTTTCGATGGTGTTGTAGGGCATATTTCAGCTATCAGGTCTGCACAGGATATACAGTCACGTATAAGTTTCAACAACAACAAAAACGAGCTCGTCTTGCACGCGTCTGGCTCTCAGGTGAGGGAAGGGGATTGAAGTGGACGAGGTAGATGGAGGGTCATCAACGTTGATATAAGCAATACGTATAGTTTTCATTGAAATCGATGTGGTAACGGTGGGAAAAATGTAGAAGACCAGCTTGACTAAGCCCCTCTTCCCTTTCGAAGTAAACTGAGGCAGTGCAACGCCACACCGTGTAACCCACCGTGCACGCACTTTCAGCGAGAATGCAGCAGTAAAAAAATTGATAGGCGACTATAGAATGTGGTGCCGCTATTCTGCGTCAGCAGTATAATTTTAATTTTCGCCTGATCAAATGCTATTTTAAAATTCGCCTTTTCATTGCCTCTTTCGATTTCGCTTTGTATATCATAAGCACGAACTTCGTAGCGCAGGGGTCTGCTGTCGTTTTAGCTGTATTGAAGGGTCTTATCTAGTGATGCAAAACTATCGATAGTACTATCGATACCATCGATAGTTGCGTCACTATCGAACTATCGATGGTAAAAAGACTATCGATAGTGCTGTCGATAGTACTATCGATAGTTAGTACAGGGTCTGTCCTGAAAGTAATGAGACTAGCCGCGGTGTGGCGGGTGCTCGCGCTAGATCGGGAAAGGAAACCGCTTTTGGGGGAAGGAGCGGGAACCTTCAGCTTCACAATGCGACGAGTTTAGTTGGCTGCGAGCAGGCGAAGCGAGTGGACATCTTCGAGCGTGTACCCATATTTCGTCGCTGCGTCGAGGAATCCATGGAGCGAACGTTGTAACAGCGCTACGCGGCGAAGCTTTGCAATAAACTGGGTAAGTCACCTACCGAGTCAATCAACGTGATCAAGACTGCATGTGGGAACGATGCAATGTCCACGTCGTGTGTTATAATGGCACAAGGCATTTAAAAACGGTCGTGACGACGTTCACAACAAGCAGCGGTCCAGGCGCCTGTCGATGACGGTTACGGACGGTTACGTTGACTGTGTGGTCCTGAACGTCTTCACGGCCATTTGTAAATGCTTTCTGCCATTGGAACCCTTGCGATCCGGACATTGCATCATTACCACATGCTGTCAAATGTCTCGGTCGGTGATTTATTCAGTTTATTGCAAAGCTTCACAGCGTCGTATTGTTCCATGGTTTCCTCGACGCAGCGACGAAACAGGGGTACACGTTCGAGCACGTCCACTCGCTTGACCTGCTCGAAGACAACTGAGGTCTTTGCACTGTGAAGCTGAAGGTTCCCGCTCCTTCCCCCAAAAGCGGTTTCCCGATCTAGAGCATGCACGCGCCACACCGCGACTTGTCTCATTACTTTCAGGACAGACCCTGTACTTTCGATAGTAGTATCGATAGTACTATGTTGTGACTCTACCCCCCCCCCCCCCCCCCCCCCTACTCTCTTTGAGTGTTCCCGTCACATCCGTATCCACAAAAGCCATTCCCAGAGGCAGTACGTGGTTCTGCTAAAGTGGTCTGTCTCCGTGCACGCGCTCCCATGCGACCTCCTGAAAAGAAAGGTGGAACCGGACACGAGGGACGGATACGACTCCTTGATTCCACGTACCTCCACTGCTGCCTAACTGCCACCACGTGTTTTTCCCCGACTTAAGGAGTTCCCCTTAAACAGCACCCAACGCAGCAGTATTGACCCTGCGACCATGTGTGTACATCCGCCAGGGTGACATGACTCAACGCCTGTTGCCACGTGCGGAGACGAGCGTCTGCCATTCAACCGCGCCTCGCTCTTTTGTCAACTGCGCGGGTGACGCCGCTGCAGGTGTTCGCCGTTGGGCGTTTCCTTGAAACAAGATATGGGATCCCCCTGGCCTGAAAGGACACTTCCGGGAGACTTTATTCAAGTGACTCAGCCAAGGAAGACGATGGAGCGGGGGAGCGCCGAGTACTCGATTTCAACATGAGCGTCGTTAGCTCCACTCAAAGGCGGAGCTCAACACCAATCCCTACGATTGGTCGAAAAACGCGGGAAGACCACGGGAGGGACTATTTAAAGCGCTCGAGACTGTCATCGAGAAACGATTCCCTCAGCGATTTCCTGAGACTTTTCTCAGATTTTACCCTGTTTGTCATTGCTTGTAACTAATGTTGTAAATATGTAAATACAGTTTTTCCTTTGCTTCTCCTACTCCCTGTCTCCGGCCCACGTTCCTTCCTCCGTCGGCACAGCGGTGGTGCTCCTGGACCCGATGCCTGGTGGAACACGCTACTAGCCCGGCAAAACATAACTATCGATAGTACTTACGATGGTTTTATTGATAATACTATCGACAGCCGTATCGATACTTGTTATATATTGTACTATCGATTCTATAAAATCAAGCACGCGCACTCATGCATACTAAACTTGGTTTTCCGAGTGTGTAGTATGGAGGTGATGGTATGACTAACTTACAGGACTCGCCCGTTTTCGCGTCCTACGCGTCACCGAGCTCTGCAGACGTTCCCTACGTAAAGTTGCTGGATAAAATGTTAGCGTGCGAATGTCCTAGTTACGAAGCATGTGTGCGAAAATCATTTCTGCACGGATTACGTCAGCAAGACGACGTCTGCAGTGCACGATAGTGTCGTGTAAGCCAGCACAACTTGTGCTGTTTGTTCTTTCAACGGATGCAGTTCCAGGTATTTTTCCGAACTGTCCCAGTGCACGTTAAAGTACCACAGATGGCCGAAATTTACCCGGAGACCTCCACTACGGCATCCCTGATAGCTTGAGTCTCTTTGAGGCGTTAAGCCTCATGAGACCGTAAAACTAATCAGGTATCGCAAATGGTTTGTTTACATTGCTGGCCAACAAATGCCTAATATCAATATTGTCACTATCAATAGCCTTACCATCGACAGTTTCACTATCGATAGTCTTGCTATCGATAGCGGCACTATCGCTAGTGATACTATCGATAGCAACACTATAGATAGTGTAATACTATCGATAGTAGACTATCCACAGTAATACTATCGATAGTAGACTATCGATAGTACTATCAATAATACTATCGATAGTCTATCGATAGTAGCGCTATCGATAGTTTTTTACACTATTGATAGTTTAAAAAAGACTATCGATACTATCGATAGCCAATTTTGCGATGATTTTGCATCACGAGCCTTATCGCTGTCTCCTCAGCTTTTCAACCTGCGTTCAGCCAGTCGAAATGCTGGATGTTGGCACCATTTTTCTTAGCGCCTCGGCACAGGCGGCCCGCCTGGCTGCTGCGGCATTGCTATTTGAAGGGCCGGGAGTCTCCACCGCAAACGCTAGAACATGACTGAAGGTGAACGCTTGCGCGAACGCTAGTGTCTTACGCTCTCGCTAGGGGGTGGTAATGCTGCCCGCCTCATCCTACTCTCCGTTTTCATCTCGCCCTCACTCTCTCCGTGGCTGCGGCACCGACCAGCTTCGACGCGAGCGCTAGTTTCTCCCGTACCCCCATCCCTGCCTTTCCCAGCTACCAATCTTCTTCGCTATTCTTCTACCTTGATTCTATCCTCTCGCACTTATTCGCTCCGGTCACAACAACCACAATGACTCTGGTGGAAACGTGGGCTATACTGCTGACGCAGTAAAATGCAAGTACAGCCTGAATAAGTTTCGGCCACTAGTTTGACTTGCATTGAAATCTCGGGGCACAAATGCTTCCGCATTACGCCCTAATCGACACGCGGCTGTAAAGACGGAATTTCCATAGTCATGCTCTAGAGCCGAACCCCCAACTACTAAGCCACCCATACCGTACCGACAGCTTTCAGGAAATTATCAAAAATGGATTTGGAATACTGCCTGAAAACATCTTGTGAGTATATATACCGTCTGCTCGAATGACATAAATCAACATAATTTATGCTCACATGACAGTTTTATTGCTTACGGCTACACTGTAAAAAATTTCACACCCTTAAAGGGAACATACTGACTAACACACCCTCGCACCCGACAAAATAGGAGTTTCTGTTACTCGTGCACTCGTCCTGCACCCGTCCTGCAACCTAGCATTTTAGGGGCGGGTGCATATGGTCAAAATACCCGCCAGTGCAGGCAAGGGTGTTCCTTTAAAAAATGTAAAGCTGGCTTCACCTCAGTTATGCATGCCGGACTAATTGGGGAAGGGAAACGTAAAAACATAAAATATAGCTGTAGCTCGTGTGTTTTACGGGAGAAAATATGTTGGCGTGGTTCCTGTGACAACAACACGTGCACGTGTGAAGCAGTAACATGCGTTTTCGGCATTTTATTCACGTTTCACTGATGCATCGACGCGATTGTTAAGGCAACATTCCACATGGCGATCCCAACTTAACTAATTTTGAAGGCAGTACAAACGCTCCGACGGGGGCGATAGTATGCGCTTTTGAGGATTGCACTTTGAGGCATGGTTTACATCTTTCGCACCCGAGAACATACATGCAGCGGCGAGAAAAATATTGGTTCACTCGCAGCTGAAAAAAAAAAAGAGTTACTGATTTTATTACGGCCGCCGCGCCGCTGCGGAAAGTGCTGACGCACTGTCAAGCCGCTGCTAAGAGCGGCGGCCGTTCACTTCGCCACGGTCAGCGGGCACACTCAGTTTGCTCGAAAACGCCGTTGAGAGCGTTGCAATTTGGTAGCGCACGAGCGTAGTCACGTGGTATTTTTTCATATTTCGCGGGCCTTCTTTAGATGTCGGAAAAAAGGACCCCCGTAGGAGATACGATGCTACAATAAACTGGATTCGTTGTTTATAAACCTGCTCTACAACCTAACGTAACGGTCTTGGCACTAAAGTGAATATATGAAAAATTGCATAATTCATCTTAGTTAATTAACTAATTAAGCGCAATAAAAAAAATATTCTGAGGAGCGCCACATGATGGCGAACAATGCATCGTTGGTTTCAGCTGGCTGCGGTGTATCGCTTTTTTAAATCCTTGGTTCAAGTTACGTGAAACACCCTGCATATTTTTCAAACGGAGTACTGTCAGCGCGAAATCATTCTACTTTACGCACGAAACTACGCGCAAAAAACAAGACCAAAATTAGCAATTTCTTGAAGCAACCTCTGTGTAAACTGGAAGAAAGGTAACGATGGAGACCTGAAGTTAATTAGGGTCCCATAAGAGCTTGAGAAGCTCAAAGAGCAAAGGGAAGAAAACAAAAATTTTATTTTGCCCCGACGTACGTAGCTCTCCAAAACTGAGCGAGTAGCAGAAGGTACCTGTGCAAACCCATTACAAAAAAGTTAAATGCTGTGGTATACGGCGTTTAATGTCTGAAAGCTAAACCTGAGCTATCGGAGACACCGTAGTGGAGGACTCCATACCATTTTCGGCAATCGTGGGTCCTTTAACGTGCACTGACATTCGCACAACACACAGACAATTTAGGCATTTAGTGCTTCCAGTTTCCGTTCTGGACAAACTAGCGAACATCGTCTACGCACAGCAGCGCACAGGACAGAGAACAGGAGGTAGAACTTTTAGAACCTTAAGCGAACATTTCCATCCTCCT
This sequence comes from Amblyomma mixtum, assembly GCF_055824585.1. Classification (NCBI taxonomy): domain Eukaryota; kingdom Metazoa; phylum Arthropoda; class Arachnida; order Ixodida; family Ixodidae; genus Amblyomma; species Amblyomma mixtum. The sequence continues at coordinate 189,200,889 of NC_143014.1, read as the reverse complement.
GCTGATCTCGTAACGGGCGCGCCGCGAGTGGAAGCACGCTGTGCGGGCCCATGAGAGCGCCAAGGGAGCCGAAGGTCTACTGGACCGCAGAAAAATCTGTCGCGATCAGACCTTGCAGTCCGCATTCGGCCTTATGTATTGCTCTCAATCACCGCTGCGTTTTGTTGATTAATTTAAGTTTATGAAGAGCAATGCCCCAGGCCTAGGGGCATTATGCCTATCCATCATAACATAGTGCCCTCCCGCCCATCTTCTACCTCTCTGAGCCTCCTCACCACGAATGCCCTGGCACCGTCCCTGTGCGGCCCTTCGAAGGCGTCGCTTGACGGTGGGGGTGCCGTCCTAAAATGTGCTACGCCGTGACTGCCATACATTTCATGCTCCCTCCACTTTCGACGACGATATAGGCTACACTTTCTTTATATATATTTCGCCACCATCGAAATGCAGCCGCTGGAGTGAACGTAAAAAGAAAGAAACGGCATGGGGGACAATTCATGGTAACTTTTGAATCCGAAGAAATATATCTAATTTAATCACTTCGCATTTTCCGTAACTGGTAACGGTTGGCAATCGTCGCGTATGATGTTCCGATGCTGCAAATACATTCTAGTTTCCGTACGCACTGTAAAAAGCCCAATAAACTGAAAGTGAAACTGACAGTGAAACTACATTTCCGCCGCTAGGCGGCCATCGGTACCGTCGGGCCTTTGTTGATTTTTTCCCGCCTGTTGTGTGTGGTGTGGCGTCGTGGTGTGCGGATTTCGGCGGTTGACGTGAACTGCGTTTTCGACCACGTTTTTCGAGGTACCGCGTTGAACTGAAGTGTTTTTTGTGCATATATAACTGGAGTAGTGCGTAGGTTCGTTCACTGCTGTCCAAGTACTCGTATCTCACGTATCGGAACAGAAGCAGCATTTGGAGGCTCTGCCGAATGCGTTTCTTTGTTTTAGATTGGCAGAAAGGCCGGCGCTCGCTCACGGTTTAAAGGTTTGATATCAGTAATCACGGGCGAAGTTATAATGTGCGCTGTTTATGCACCAGAACGCATTTTGTAATGTAGAAACGTCCTGAAGTCGGCGTTAATGAACAACGAGCGTTGCCGTGATTTGGAGACGTACAGGTGCCCCAAAAGTAATACGGAGCACGCGAGCGGTGGCAGAAATGGAAAAAACTGCATGCCAGCGCGCTCTATCAGCAGATGCGCGCCAAAGAGCGGAGGGGCGTCGGCACATCCGGCTGACCCATCTCGATAACTTGATGCTCGCGTTATCGCCTCAACGAGCGAACTTGCGCTTCTACCATCAGTGCTCGCCAGGGGCGCTTTCAAAACATCATGCAAGCGTTTGTTGTTTGTCCGCGCCGTGTAGAGAGTGGCGTTCGGCATACTGCACTTTTTGCTTTTTCAGGAATGCTACCATTTTCAGCCTGCGAGACCGCCGTGGTTCGCACTTCGCTTCGCGGGGAGTTTGTGACAGTGGAAACTGAGAAAACTTCACGAAGGACACAAAAAGAGAAGACGAGACACAGACGCTGATGTAACTATGGAACGTCATACCCTGATCGTCTTCCCTTTCTGCGTTCGTCATGAAGTTCGCGCTGCATATATCGTGATGAACAAGCTCATGATGTGTTCGCCGAGTTTGTGCGCGAGCTATAGATGCTTCGTCCGTCGGTTTGGCAAGTGTGATCAACTTTTTCTTGGTTCAAGGAAGTGCATGAAAAAAAGAATAACATTCATGTGTTGCCTTTGTTGTTTTCATTATAAAGATAGGGGCTCAACGGTATAGCAACTGAACTAATTAAGGATCGCTTCCCTTGGCACAAATTTGCTTTCTTACAATAGAGGAAAAAAAGACGAACGAAAAACGAGCTTGTCTCTCATTTAGTCGTCCCCTATAGGCGATATTTTGCAAACATGCAAAGGAGAAAAGGGCAACAGGGTGGAGGCGATTAAAATACAACTTCCAAACGCACTTTTCATGAAAACTCAAAGTTTAAGGACGGGTGAAGCTCCCGCTCACGTTAATAACATCGAACATACGTCGAGGAAGGGACTCGTATAATGAGTCGACGTATCCGGGTTGCTCTCGAAGGTTGTCCAGTGCAAGAAAGTGAATTTGTGTGGAAGAAAATGGTCTTAAATTATTAGCCCACTTGCTATGCCGTTGAGCACCTATTTTTATCCGAGACAGCCCACGCATGGTATTGTTTTTGTTTATTTTTTGCTTCTCATGCGTTCCCTAGAGCGAAGAAAAGTTGTCACCGCATTTGCCGAAACGTTGCTCGAGTGCTTATACCCGTCAGCGCACAAACTCGCCGGCATGTGTAGCACAGACTTCGGCTGCTCCACAGACAAAAATAATGCACGTCCTGACGAAGCATAAAGCGCACGGTGCCGATGGCAAACATTTATGCACGGCCCGGACGAACAACAAACCATGAGGTATTGAAGGCGCCCCTGGCGGGCAGGGATGGTAGCAGCGCAGCTTCGCTCGTGGCGGCGATAACGCGAGCATCAAGTTATCGAGATGGTTCAGCCGGATGTGCCGACGCCCCTTTGCTCTTTGCCGCGCATCTGCTGATAGAGTGCGCTGGCATGCAGTTTTTTTCATTTCTGCCACCGCTCGCGTGCTCCGTATTACTTTTGGGGCACCTGTACTTCATCAGCTCGGCACGACTACGCACCTGCCTCGAATGGTAAGCAATACTATGTCTTCATGCATGCTGGTTTGCATTATTCAAAGCATATTTTATGGAAGAGCGGCCTCAAGGCTTGCCGCTTCTAGTACCAAAGTGCCAAGATCTGCAGACAGGCAGCTCTTTCCATGTATCCAGGAAGAGAAGCAGCACTGAACAGAGTTCGCCGAGAATGATTCTACTCAGAGCTGTTTTTGTTTTGACGAAACGAATGTTGCAGAGTACTGCCTCATGCTACTTAAGAGCTCTAGTATGTGTGTTCTGTCAAATTTAAAGCCGTTTAACGCTATTTCGTCAATTTCCTTGCCCTACGGTTTATCTGCACGTGGTAATTTTTCCGCCCGTGCGTAAGGTCTATTCCGTATCTCTGCGTAAAATGCGTTGCGTCAGCGTGACGCCTGAGATAAGCTTTCAATTTTGTGTGCTGCAGGCGCTGACCGCTGATCGTTTTTGCATCAGGCCATGTTTTTGCATAAATTTGTTGACGCTGCTATCTATTGCGGTTTTTAATTGTTTTTAGAACGGCATCCAGATTAAAGAATCCTGTGCTGTGCCAGCTAGGTATATTTAGTTTGCTTTTTCAAGTTTTTAAAAGCTTCATTGTTTGGCCATAGTGACCTAATTTCTGAATTTTGGCGGTCTCTAATCGTGATGGTATTAAATGGATGTCTGCAGGGGAAACATCTACATCCACATAGGAGTCCACAGCCACAGCTTGCACCTTGTTGCCGCTGGGAAATATTCACGAGCAGTATGGAAGCAAAGGTGTGTTTTAGTTCTTGCTGCAAGCTTCTTTTTATGTTGTATGCTAGGTTCTTTTTTGAGCCATTTTCCCTTCTTTCCATCATCAGGCTGCTTCATGAAACAGGGTATAGCCTAACCATGCCCTCATTTATTTGTACATCCTTGCTAGTTCGTTGTCAGCATGGGGTTATTGCAAACCAGTTTCAGTGTCGTTGAACGTAGTTTTCTCGTCATCATCATCATCCTGATTACATCAACATGCAATTAACCCTGTCGTTCGCCAGCTGCGGCTACCATATCTCTGCGAACTTGGTACTAGCATTTGGTGATAAAAAGTGCGCTACCACATAATGTCTTAATCTCCTTCTCTCAAAAAGTATGGGTTCACAAGCAGGAGAAGTACACAGTCCTGTGCACTTCTGCTTGTGAACGCGTCCTTTCCACGAGTGTTTCACAACTTGAAAAGAATAGGAGCATGGGCCTGGTGTGCGAGTAGTATTCTCTGCTCCAAGCAAATTGCAACGTCTCCGCAAGAGTGTCAACCGTGAAGGGTTGCCACCTGCAGAATGCGAAAAGAACCGAGAATTCTCTTATGTACTAGTGCGCCAAAAATGTGGCGCACAGAAGTGAGCTATCCCGCAGAGCGTGCTCTATCAGTCAAACAGGACATGCCTAAACGACTGTCTGAGCGAACACAAGAGCCCCTTAAAACCACCTCCTGAAAGCAATATGGTCATATATTGGCTGTCGTGTGAAAACTGCACCTCTGCTTTCAGCCGTACAACCATATTGTACACGCATAAGGACCAGCACACGCGGGAGATTGTTGTTGATGCGTTTTATCCGTCAGGAGCAAGACAAATGCATCAGCAAACATTCTGTTGTGCTCACATGCAAAGAACTAGGCTACCTCATCAGCTTAGACGGCAGGGTAAAAGTTTCTTCTACATTTTTAAACATTTTTTTTTATTCGCCAGTATTTTTGCCTTTCGCAGTCAATCTTTAATGCAGTGCCACATGTTTTGCAAGCAGGCAAACTGTCGCGAAAAAAAAATGTTGTTTGTGCTCTTTTTTCACCTGTTTATTGTGTGGCAGCAATTAAGATCGTCAGTCTTGAGTCAGCGCCGAGTCTGTCTAGTTCTTTCATCTCATTACAGTCATGCTGTGCCCTTCATGCTGACAAACATGTACCGACTAGCTCAGGAAAGTAAGCTCTTACATTGTGGAGCCATTTTGCCCACTGCATTCGCATGGTTTGAATGAATGACCATTCAGGTTGCTATTGCATATTTTTGGAACCGAACAAGCTTAAATTTTGCAAGCTTACCAAACTCTTAGGATGCTTATGTTTGTTATTACCAGCATTAAGTCTCCTTTGCAGCTGACGTCTACAGAGGGCAAAATGCTGGACTCATTATGATATTGCGGGAACTATATTTGGTAGACTGGCAGGAACAATGCCACCATCCAAGTGCGTAGGGGAGTGGGAGTTCTCAGTGTCACGGTTATACATCTGGTGTCCTCTTTGTAACTTGTAATTGTAATTTTTCTAGTGTTACAGAAGCCTCTTACAGTCCAGCCAATATATTGACCTATATGGAAGCTGCTATATGCCTGGTGATAAGTAGGCTGTGTATTTTGTTGCTGTGCAATACTGAATAAGATGATTCCACGCCACGTTATCCAGACTTTTGCACTCGACTGCACTTGATTTCCTACAGAAACAAAAAAATCATGGCTTATTTTATTACCATGACAAAAGTTTTTAAAGCATGTTCTTGGCAGAAAAAAAGAAGTTTCGTGTCGTGGCCACAGTCTTATGTTTACAAGCAATAGCAAAGCTAAGTCTTACAAAAACTTGTTAAAAATAAATGCTTTATGCATGACTGAAACTTTTTCATATAAATAAAGGACGTGCTTTTATATCCAATAAATTGGACTCATGTATAAAACATGAAAGAGGTACAAAAATATTGGAAATTGATATTTTTTATTCAATTTATGTTCTCATAACAGTCATTTCAACTATTTTTCTGGGTTATCCAAAAGGCAAAGAATGTGATAAAAGTGTTTCAGAGATGAAAAAAATGCAAGGCATGTCAGTCAGCTAAAATATTTTTGAGGCATATTCAGCCACCAGTGGCTCAGTGAGGTTGGCCTCATTTATTTTCTAATGGCTGTGACATTTCTAAAATTTTAATTGGAGCAATTTTCGTTTTAGGCGAGAAAATAATTTCGCAATTTGAGTCTCTACCTTCAACCCCAGCATTGCTGGCTGCTTGCTCGACACTGCGATGCACGCTAGAGCCGGCATCTAGGAGACACAAAGCTTCGCTGCACGGTGCTCCATGTGGATGCTCCTCAAATTTTGGTTTTCACTTGTCTGCTGGCACGTTCACTCACAGTTTGTCAGCTTAAACTCGAGCATGACTGAAGTCCAGCGTGCACCATTGAGAGAGATAAAAAAGGCTTGATGTGGGGAAAAATGCGTATTCCTTTTAATGGTAGCGCTCTTGTAAACCGCCTAGTGAGTTCACCGTTGTTTTCTTGAATCATTCGTTGGAGCACCCAGAGGGCTACGACACTCTTAATGGTTTTCTCCGCCCGTGTAAACAGCTTATAGAGGATCAGTATTTGACCTTTCTATGGCCTCTGAATGTTTTCTGTTGCTGCAGGGGGCCTCACACTTCCACCAATGCCATCACAAGCACTCCTCCCATGTGAGGGGGTGAAAAAGTCCATTCCACTGAAAAGTTTAAGTAATTTTCATGGTAATAGAGGTTTTAACTCTGATTGGTCAGACCACAAACAGTGCTTCCCTGTGTCGAGGAACGAGAGCCGTTCTGCCATGTGGCCCCTTCATTTTTACTTTTTGTTAATCTATCCTTCAGCAGATTTCTTGATTGCCGAAGCTGGTGGCATCGAAGACCAGCACACCATTGTATTAGTGCAGCGGAGTGCTGGTTTTGTGTAATTTACAGCTGGTGGAAAACTGTGCTGGAGTGAAAAGGAAGCACTGAGCAGTGTCGATGTTGAACGCAAGGACTCAACTTGTAAGGTTGTTTTCTCGCTTAAAACAAAAAGAGCCCCAAATAAACTAAAAATAAGTGTCATTAAATGGTGCTGTTTAAATTTCTATCTTTCATAATTTAATTAAGATCACCTCATTATGTAGTAGACTACTGAATGTCACAAAAAGCAAATTCTCTCGACTTTAGAATCCTTTCGCTGACTTGCCTTACGTGTTTTGCTCTCTGAAACATTTTTATCGCCTTTGCCTTCTCGACAGCTTAGAAAATAGAATAACTACTGTGAGAACATAAAATTTGATAAAAGATTTCAAATTTTTATATTTTGTACTTATTACATGTTTTATTTAAAACAAAATGAGTTCACTTTACTGCATTGGATATGGAATACCTTTAATTTATATAACAGAAACTTCATAGTCCTGCGTAAGAATGTTTCTTTTTGCAAATTTTTTTGCAAGGTTAGGTTTGGCTATCACTTTCAAACATGAGATGGCGGCCACGACGGGAAAAAATTACTCTGCCTAAAACAGGCTGGGATAATGTTTGCCTAAGTAATGCGATAAGCCATGAATTTTTTTAAAGAAATCGAAGATTCAGTGCTAAGCCTGGAACAGTTGGCAATAAATGACCCAATGGCATATAAATGCCAACTGTACGCTGATTTGAAGAAGCCTTTATGATATTTTTGTAGCTCGATGGATATTGCAGTGTAGGTTGAATGCAATTTTTTCTGCTTGCATAATTGGAATGGTTCCATATCATGCCGTTTATTTCGCATCATGTATGTAAACTTGTATTGCATTGCCAATATTTTTCGCTGCTAGCATTCACCCCTATGGATATTGCTGCTCCTGAGCAGCATACTCAACTGATCCACTGGAATGGTATCACTGTGTGTACCTTTGGTAAGTTTCTGGGAAAAATGTATTCATTCACCTGGCTGCTTGGTAGTTTCATGTTTCATATGTAATGACAGATGAAATGCAGATCTGTCCTAAGGATGAATGTGGCCATTTGTTAACACCATTTTACAGTAGTGATATTTGCAAGATGATCAATTATATTTATCTATTTTGTACTTTTGTTCACTACATGGTGCATGTATGCCTCTAAGAAAGGAAACGCGAACCAGAAAGGAAACAGCTTGGAACCCCTTGTGGTCTTTTTCCAGATGTAGACTTCATCTCTTAATGTGTGATAGTATATTAGTCTAGGCAAAGCAGCGTGCAGGGTAACAGGGCACTGACAGGAACACACAGGTACTGCGCTGACTAACAATTGAGGAATTTATTACTTTGCTCACTATAAATACAGGAAATATCATCCAAAATGCAAAAGAAGGAAAGTCATGGAATCATCATTTGGTCACATCTGTTGGGATTATTTATCCAGATAGTCAGTTTCTTTTTTCGTTGGCGTTTGTGATGATGTGCTTCCATAGGCTGAACAATTCTTATGTGTCATGCACGTCTCTTATATCTCGGCATGAGCTGTTAATTATATTTCCTAAGAATTTTACATCATCGAAAGGGGGGGTGCACTCACAGTTCGACGCATGTCTTGCTAGTTTGCTACTATATCCTGTCTCAGTATTGCCGACTTGTTCTATTAGACAAATGTTGACACGCTGACCTTATTTCCCAACATACGACGCTCCGCATGAGAGAGGGATCTCGTAAGCTAAGCCACAGTCGCATGCTGTGAATTTGTTTCGGTGCTTCATCTTGTGTTGGGCTGTTTTTGAAGCACCTTTTCTGGGCGCGTTGCATACTACGTTCAGCTACTTTCTGCAAAAAAGCAAATGAATCCATCGCAAAGAACTTCCGCAAGCTGCAAAGAAGGTCAAGCGCCAAACAGTGAAGAACGAAACCTAAAAACTTGTGTCAAGCCAACAACTTGTCCAAATTAGTGCTGGCTATGAAGAAAAGTGATGGCCTATGCCTGGATGCCTTCGCTATTGCAAAAACATGCAACAATAACTGGCCTTTCAGAGTAATTGTCGTTGAACAAGGATCAAGGCAGCAACCCTTAGGGCAGTATTTGCAAGAATTGCTCTCCTTGTTCACCGTGGGAGACCTCTTCCTGGTGAAGAAGCCAGAAGTGTCCGCATTCCTCTCTGTACAGAAGAATTGTCATCTCATTCTGATCAAGGACTTAGATTGCACGCTGCTAAATGCTGCCTTGTTTGAGACGATAACAGAAGGAATTAATTCAATGGGAGCAGTACAATTCCAGAACCCGTGCAGAATTAATGCGGATAGATTCCTCGAGTTGCTAACCATCTACTTCCGTTCTACCTATGTAAAGTTTAATGATGTGTGCATACAGTGGCAGGGAGTATGCACCAGTTCCAGCGTTGCACTAATTCTCATTGTGCAGCTAGCCTGTCAAAATAGCCAACTATTAAAAAGCTGTGCATGGCACCAGTTTGATAATGACCTTCCGATATTTGGACGACTTCTTAGTAATCCACAAGCTTCATTACCAAGGGTAACACAAAGTCATTGCTGACATCTTAAAGACCTTCTCCGAAGTTCTTGCTAACTTTGAGCTGACCAAAGAAATGCCACTGGAGGTACAGCTTCCCGATTTATGGCTGTACTTTGTAGAGACCCATATGTGCTTGCGTTACTTCCCAAGGTTGAGAAAAAGGCTGTTGCTACTGGTGCACTGAAAAATATCCTAAATAGCTCGTGTATTGACCGTCAGCAAGAATGCCTTGAGGCCCACCTGACATGGCTACCTGAACCTGATTTCCCAGATGACCTCATCTGCAGCCTTGGCTTCAGGATAACGAAATTTGCCTATCTACCTCTAAAAGGCTTCAGAAAGAACGGAACGTAGCTGTCATAGCATATTATTATGGGGTTTAGCTCAGCAGCAGGCGCGACAGGTTGCACTCAGAAGGCACCCCAAACCAAGTCACTCCGAGCGCTAGCTACAGCGTCCCTGTTGTCGTAAACTGCCCAGTCTCAAAACAACGTCCTCTTCGCCTTGAAACTTGCACTGTAGCACTACCCCCTCCGCCTCGCGGAAGGAAGCACAGCCCCTGGGCGCCCTAAGGTGGTGTGAATGGTAGGGCTTAAGACAGGTGACGTGCACGAGCTTTGTGGAGGGGGCCGGGGGAAGAGTGCGGGAGTGCAGGGACGTGATTTCATAGGTCACATTGCTCAGTAGCCTGAAGAGAAGACGCGGTAAGGACCCACGTAACGAGGCAGCAGCTTCTCACCCAGGCCCACATGGTGGGCAGGGAGCCAGAGGAGTATGTGAAAGCCGGGAGGGTAGTGGGCAACACGGTGAATAAGGTCATAGGTGCATGGTATCAGCCACGCACTAAAGAAAGTGGTCAGGCAGGCTGGTGTGAACTTAGTATGCAACTCGCCCAGCTAGAGTGCTTCAAAGACAGCCTGGTATAAAAGAAGGCTGTCAAATCCACAGCATGCGACAGTGACTTAGGCACCTTGTTTACTAAGTTCACACCAGCTCGCCTGAACACTTTCTCTTGCGCGTGGCTGATACCATGCACGTATGCCGTCACAGCTAACTTCCGTTCTTCTTTCTGAAGCCTCGTTGGGGTGGATCAGCAAATTTATTTCATTATCTTCAAGCCAAGGCTGCAGACGAGGTCATCTGGGAAACCAGCTTCAGGTAACTATGTTAGTTGGGCCTCAACGCTTTCCTGCTGACAGTCAATACACAATCTGTTTGAGACATATTTTAGTGTGCCAGTAGCAAGTCTTTTTTTCGACTGTGGGACATAACACCAGTACATATGGGCCTCTCTGATGTGCAGCCATAGATCGAGAAGCTGTACCTCCAGCAAGGACTCCGGAGAAGGTCTTGAATATGTGAACAATGCCGTTGTGTTGCCCTTGTTTATGAAGCTTGTGGATTACTAGGAAGTCGTCCAAAAATCGGGAGGTCATTATCAAATTGGTGATATGCAAAGCTTTTTAATAGTTCGCTATCTTGACAGGCTAGCAGGACAATGAGAATTAGTGCAACGCAGGAACTGGTGCATACTCCTTGCCACTATATGTGCAGATGATTGAACTAAAATAAGAGATGGTTAGCAACTCAAGGAATCTATCAGCATCAATTCTGCATTGGTTCTGGAATCTGGAATTGAATCAATTTCTTCTCTTACCGTCTCAAACAAGGTGGAATGTGGCAGCGTGTAATGTTAGTCCTTGATGACAATGAGAAGACACTCCTTCTGGACGGTTGTTCAAGAGGAATGCGGACACTTCTGGCTTCTTTACCAGGAAAAGGTCTTCCATGGTGAGCTAGGAGAGCAATTCTTGCAGATACTGCCCTAAGGGTTGCTGCCACGATCCTTGTTCGGAGACAATTACTCTGAAAGGCCAGTTATCGTTCCGTGTTTTTGCCATAAAGAAGGCATTCAGGCATAGGCCCTCACTCTTCTTCACAACCAGCCCTAGTTTGGTCAAGTTGTTGGCTTGACCTTCTTGTGCAGCTTGTGGAAGCTCTTTGCAGTGGCTTCATTTGCTTTTTCACAGAAAGTAGCTGAATGTAGTATGCAATGTTCCTAGCAAAGGTGCTTCAAAAACAGCCCAGCGTAAGACGAAGCACAGAAACAAATTCACGGAATGCGACAGTGGCTTAGTTTACAAGATCCCTCCGCCACGTGGAGCGTCCTGTGTTGGAAAATAAGGTCAGGGTGTTAACATTTATCTAATGCAACATGTCGGCAATACTGAGAAAGGATATCGTAGCAAGCTACCAAGACACATATCGGACTGTTAGTGTATATCACACTTTCGACAATGTAAAATTCTGAGGAAATGTAAGAGATGTGTATGGTATATAAGAATTGTTCAACCTGTTTAAGCACATCATCACTAACGCTAAAGAAAAAGAAATTGACTACCTGGATAAATAATCACGACAGATTTGACAAAATGACGATTCCATGACTTTCCTTCTTTGTAATTTGGATGATGCTTTCTGTATTCATTGCAAACTAAACAATAAATTCCTCAGTTATCACTGCATCTGTCTTGTTTGTGTCCTGTTATCCTGCGTGGTTTTGCAAAGATTCATGCACCAACTGGCCCAGCTCCTTTTCTTGTAGTAGTTTAGTGGCCTTGTGCAAATTTTTCTTGATGGATTTTTGAGTTTACTGGCTGCAGACATGGGAGATATGTTAACGCAGCACTGTTGCCTGCCTTTCAAGATGTCACTTGCTTGATATAATAATGAATGCATGCTTTGCATTAGTTGCAGCTGACCACTCTCATGGAAGGGGTTGTGTTGCTGACTTTGATCAGATACTGTGTTTTCTGTTGTTACAGTGAATTTTGCACATTACTTGTTCGGTTTATTGTAAAGCATTTTCAAGTGCGCTATTTTCGTCTTTGTTGTCATGGTGTTTTGTGTATTTTGTAGTCAGTTTACCCGCCAGACAGGCCAGTGGTTTGCACTAGCTTGTAGCAGTTCGTGCAGAATTAATTGCACGACCTGACCACCTTCGTTCCATTTCATAACATCTAGCTTTTTAGCTAAAACATTGTATAATGCCGTTTAGAGCTATTTTTTCTAAACCACAGTGGCCTCTTTGGAATGTTTCAAAAAATAACAGCTGGTGCTTGCTCGCCACATGGGCAGATTTTCTTCTTTCTGTTAGCGTTAGCATGCATAATAAAACACATTGTTAATGAGCAATATCTTGGAATTTATAAGCAACATTGAACAGTGTAAACTGGTATGAAATATTTTACTGTTTTTGTCTAAAATGCAGACTCGCACCATGTATGCTGTTCACCGAAGACAATCCTGAGGTGGCTGAGAACCTGTTCGTCGAGGGAGGATGACTACTCAGCAGGCTTACCACTGCGGCTCACTCCACAACTGCCATAATGTCAGGAATATGGGTGTTCAGCATAAGTTGCCTTAAGTTTGCTTTTTGCTTATTCCTGGGAGTTAGCGTCACAGTTCAAGCCTTCTTCAGGCTGGCATATAAGGCTGCACAAGCATGAATTTTTCACTGTTTGCTCTGAAAAAATTGGGAGGTAGAGTAAGTGCTCTGGAACCTTATTCTTGCAGCACCATAAACCCAATAAAAGCAGGTATGGTGCTGTTGTTCCTTAAAATTTTTAGTTCTTTGGATGGCAGTAAGGAATTCATTGGAGAAGCTTCTTGTGCCTTGTTTTATGGATGTGTTTTGTTCTAATAAAAATTTTCCGCATTTCTGCAGTTTTGTGATTTGTTTGTCAATAAACGTTTTTATTAGGTGCACACCGCCTGTTTACTGCTATGAAGAGCTCCAGTAAACAGGTATATTGCATTACTTAAGCATTATAATGGTAAATTTAAAGAACGCTTAAGAAAAGTAATGAAAGTGGGAACAAATTATGAACCCATTGCATGCTTTTTTCCTGAAGGGTGTAGGGGTGTAAGAAGCGTAAAACGCCTGTGGCTCGGTGGTAAAGTGTGTGATACACCTCAACACCTTTGGGTCAAATTTTATCATTTTCGGGTTGGTTCTTTCCTGAAACACCCCACGTTAAAGATGTATTGAAGTAACAAAACTCCTTTCTGGGCCGGGTGCAAGTGTGCGAGTTATAGACACCTGGAAACTCCTTTAAAGGTGTTTTATTTTTTACAGTGTATAAATGCAGCCCGTCCTAAACCTCGAAGAATCCCTCGTCTTCGGACTCTTCGCCGGACCACGGGTAGGCCTGGAAACGATAGAAGTTGTCCATATCATTGTGTTGTCTGTTTCGGCGCTACAACCATTTTCTGAAACATGCACCAACTAGCCCCCCAACAAGTAATACCATATCAGCCTGGTTGTCCTCGTCAGCCAGGTAGCCGACGTCGTACTGGTCGCCCTCGTCGATGTGGTCATCATGTGGCCTCGGATCATCACGGTAGGGGTCGGGAAGAACGTCGTGGTCGTCTTCACTGCCCAGGTTGGCCACGTCATGTGAACCGTATAGGTCCTCAAGGTTGTGGACCTCAAATCCATCCACTTCGACGTCGATTTCAATGAAAAGATCGTACAGATCAAGTTCAAGCTGCAAGTACAAGTCGGGAATGCTTAGAAGGAGCTTGAGGAATGCTCAAGAGCACCAGAGTGAGCATGACAAAAACTCGCGGAGATAATGCATGTAGAAAACAGTAGAAAGCATGTTGAAGTGCAGGTCGAGGTTTTTTCAAAAGATCGGAACTGCTACCATGATGTGCATTACCTGCGCGCACACCATATTTGATTAAACAACCCCGAGACGACTCAACACAGCGGCTTCTCCAACTATGCAAATGGCGAGCATCTGCACTGCCCGAATGAGACAGGTCATGAGGCAGGAACGCGTGCCAAGCGTAGTACAAGGTGTTTCGAGGTTGCGACACCGACCTGTGTACGAAAGGAATCAGAGTAAGTACGATAAAACTAGCTGAAAGAACGTTAACTGACGAGAGTTCATTTTAGTTGAATCTCTATGCTAATGCTCACTGCTCGGAAGCTGTTTTTGATGAAGAAAGTGTATTAAAGGACCGCGCGTCTTTTTCCTGCACTGCGTGCAAGTAAAAAGGCTATCCGTACTCCTTTACAGCAGCTGTAACGGGCGAATCGGAGCTCAGTAAGGCTGTATACTGGCTCTGCTTGGTCGTGTTGCCTATTCAGTGGCATCGGCGGCTAGCTAGGCGAAAAGAGCCAATCCAACATGGCCAAAATACGTGAGAAATACAAGTGTGTCCCAAGCACCAGTTACTGCTACTGCCGCTGAAGTTGTATAGCGTTTGACAACGGTTGCTCTTAGAGCGGCAATCCAGGAAAAACAGGCGTCTGTCTTTCGTGGACATAAAATAACAGGAACCTGTTTCAAGGAAGATGAAGGGGAAGGCGCGCTCTCGCTTCCTCTCCGTTGCTGCCGCAGCCGCGTTTGCTGCTGGGAATCATTACCAGGAATTCGGAACAACCTCTTCTAGTTCCCTTGGCTGCCACCACGTAGCGCATGGAGTTGAATATTCAAGAATAGCGCGTTGACTTCATCCGTGACGCAAGAAAGAGAATGGCCGAGTGGCTGCCAGTGAAGCTCTATAGGCCGCTAGGCTTAGCAACACCAGCTGAAGGCTGAGTTCTGGTAATGGGTGGCTAATAGGGGAAGTCACATGACGTCATAGACCGGATGGTTTCCAGCGCGTAGCTTCAGCGATGCAGGCGGGAGCATGACCACATAAGCCAGAGCTGTTAGATTGCACCAGTTGTTAAGCATCGCTTCAAAAAGTGACAAGTCGCTTGTCGCAGGGGGCACTTTGCGGGTATGAATGGATGGATAGAAGCTAGGAGCGTCCCGTATCAAATGGGGCTGTGGCTGTTGCCACCATGCTCGATTTTTTTTTCCTTATGGCTTACGAATGGCGGCGCCTTCTGGAAGTGGCCAAAAAGAGCTGTTGCCCACGCATTATGTCTATGCATTGTTGATACGGCATCTGTTTCACTCATTCTGTCGGCAGGTAGTTGTGCCTTTAGCAACAAATCTAGGTATTTACAATTCTAACAATGTTTAGGTTAGTGGCCACGGGCGTCGCGATAATCCGTAAGCCACCCAGTTCTGGATCACTCAGACTATTGATTTTTGATACATGAACCCTACTGGCAGCGAGACAGAGCAGAGTCGCCACCTCGCGGCACAGCGGCGAACCCTCCATAATGTGGATGCCGATGCCCGCTCGCGCCGTCTGCTAGCCAGCAGTGTTTAATACAGCGCGTAAGGCAGACATTCCTCATTACTGTTGTTGCTTTCGGGATTTCAGTACACACCTATTTACATGTCTGTCTCTTACGCACCTATAAAAAATATTGTTTATATCGAGTACGTAATGCGGGACCATGACATCCTCCGACGGTCTTCTGGGCTGCATGTTCTTTGCCGCGCGGCATCTTAAAACACAATGACGATGACGTTAATGGTGCAGTGAAGAGGAATCTGAACTCGTCTTTTTGCCGCGGGAACTCAATCTACACGTTCCGAGCATTCTTAAAAACTCCGGTTTATTGCCCTGTGTGGCCGATTTCCCTGATTAAATCGGATTAACGTCCGGCTCCCGCCTTTATTTTTTTAATTCTCCCCCGTACGGTGGGCGGAGTCGACCAACGCGTGGAGTGCCTTTCACCCAGTCCCGTGGCGGCTTGCCCCTCTGGCATCGGCGGAGTAATACGTAGTAATCCGTAGAAGCAAATAGTCCGCGCGTATTTTTATTTCTGCGGGCTTATTTTGCGGCTATATCATCTGCGAATGAAACTATTTATTCACGGAAACCTAAAAAACAAAGTAAAGCGAAAGAAAAGCCTCCACGGAGCTGGCTGAAAGGCACTGCACGCGTTGGTCGACGCCGCCCACCGTACGGGGAGAATTCAAAAAATAAAGGCGGGAGCCGGACGTTAATTCGATTTGATTAGGGAAATCGGCCACACAGGGCAATAAGTCGAAGTTTCTAAGAATGCTCGGAATGTGTAGATCGAAGGCGCTAGACACCGCAGCGGACACGGGACATAGAAAGAAGACGACACAGGGCGGTACTTGCAACTAAAATTTTATTTGAAACTTCATGGCTTTATAAAGACAGAGGCACGTGTGATCTTACAATCAGGTAAAAAAGATGAATGAAAAGCAACAGATAGCAAAACCTAACTGACAACAATGCACAGGAAAGATATGCGCGTCACAATGTACAGAAATCAGACTTTAAAACGTTATGCAAAGCTCATCTTGCGAGTCACAATCTACATAAATCAGAAGTGTTAAAACCCGTCGACCGCATGTGGAAGCAGAAAAACCACAAGACAAAGGAAGAAAAAGAACGTTAAAAGGAAGCCACCCAACCTGTTACCTGTCAAGGAAACCCAGTTCTTTTTGGAGGATGGAAACCGAAGGTGAACTAACGCATTCATCCGGTTGCGAGCGCAAGATGGCAATGGCCTCCACAATCTCTCTCTCGAGCTGCCCCTTCCTTCTTCCAACAATCTGGGTCTGGCTGAACTGAGGGCAACAACCCCGACACTTGCGGCAATGAACAGGCAGATTCGAACCCCCCGCCTCCCCCAAGGAACGCGCATGTTCTCTCAAGCGATCATTTAAGCACCTACCGGTTTGTCCAATATAAACACGCCCACAACTGAGGGGGATCTTGTAGATTGGACAAACCGGTAGGTGCTTAAATGATCGCTTGAGAGAACATGCGCGTTCCTTGGGGGAGGCGGGGGGTTCGAATCTGCCTGTTCATTGCCGCAAGTGTCGGGGTTGTTGCCCTCAGTTCAGCCAGACCCAGATTGTTGGAAGAAGGAAGGGGCAGCTCGAGAGAGAGATTGTGGAGGCCATTGCCATCTTGCGCTCGCAACCGGATGAATGCGTTAGTTCACCTTCGGTTTCCATCCTCCAAAAAGAACTGGGTTTCCTTGACAGGTAACAGGTTGGGTGGCTTCCTTTTAACGTTCTTTTTCTTCCTTTGTCTTGTGGTTTTTCTGCTTCCACATGCGGTCGACGGGTTTTAACACTTCTGATTTATGTAGATTGTGACTCGCAAGATGAGCTTTGCATAACGTTTTAAAGTCTGATTTCTGTACATTGTGACGCGCATATCTTTCCTGTGCATTGTTGTCAGTTAGGTTTTGCTATCTGTTGCTTTTCATTCATCTTTTTTACCTGATTGTAAGATCACACGTGCCTCTGTCTTTATAAAGCCATGAAGTTTCAAATAAAATTTTAGTTGCAAGTACCGCCCTGTGTCGTCTTCTTTCTATGTCCCGTGTCCGCTGCGGTGTCTAGCGCCTTCATGTCTCACCAACTGGCCTACACATCTACCCTCCTAAGTGTAGATCGAGTTCCTGCGGCAAAAAGACGAGTCCAGATTCCTCTTCAGTGCACCTTTAAGTTCCATGTCAAACCACAACGAACAGGTCGCTGCCGCACATACGACTTAATGCAGCCGCCCAGCGATTGTACATTGCAGTCAGCAGTTTGAACGGGCCATTTTATGCCCTCCATCTGCATGATCAAGTTGAGTTTTTTCTTCTGGCTATGTTAATCGGTTTCGTAAGGCGTTTATGTATTGTTTATTATTTTTAAACTTTAAGGTTATTACGCACCAGCCAAGCCGCAACAGTGAGAAAATTTTGCTACAGAAAACTCCGAGAACGTTTCAAGATTCTCTTCATGCGCAGCACTTAAATGAACCAGCAAATATTACCAGGTCGAACCAGATAAAGGTACGCCATTGTCGGCCAAGTAACGTTGGTACTCGTCTAAGTGCGAGTGTTTTCCGGCCTAAGCTCATTGTTCCTGACAAGTAAATATTAAGAGAATAATACGAGCAACATATATAGTACGTCAGTTCTATGGAGCGGAATTTAATAGCACTTGTAAGAGGGGGTTGTAGCTCAGCAGTACCTTGGTCGCCGTTCAACGTCCAGCAAAGGTCCAGGTAAACGTTTGGGCTGCGAGCGAGCTTCACGCCTCTGACTCGTCGTCGTCTTTCACTCACACAGCTCCCCACAGTGAGCGAGCGCGGCTGCTACATTACAATTACCTCCCGGCGAAAAAGGAGGCATCCTGCCGACTTAGGGAGTACACACGGTAGGCGGATCGTAGTAAGGCTTGAGGCGGTCGACGTGCACTGTTTCACGGCCGCGACGGCGCGCATCTTGGGGCGGCGAAAGCGGTTCAATAACGTAGTTCACTGGAGAGGTCTGCCAGACGACATGGTACGGGCCTTGGTACTTTGAAATCAGTTTCGGGGAGAGACCGGGACTGGTTGAAGGAACCCAAAGCCACACGAGCGAGTCTGGGGTATAAGGTGGAAGCGGACTGGTAGGGGCGCGAAGATGGCGATTCTGATCCTGCGTTGTAAGAGATCGGGCAAGCTGGCGGCATTCCTCAGCATAGGTCGCCGCTTGAGAAAGGGTAAGAGACTCGGAGGCATCAGAGCGATATGGAAGCACGGTATCCATGGTACAGGTAGGCTCGCGGCCGTAAAGAAGAAAGAAGGAAGAGAAGCCAGTTGTGCTCTGTGTAGCAGTGTTGTAAGCATATGTCACGAATGGGAGAATGCGGTCCCAATTTGAGTGGTCAGGGGCAACATACATGGCGATCATGTCGCTCAATGTGCGATTGAAACGTTCAGTAATGCCATTCGTTTGAGGGTGGTAAGCCGTTGTAGAGCGGTGAACAATGCGGCATTGGCAAAGCAGGGCTTCGACTGTGTCTGAGAGGAAAACACGGCCGCGGTCGCTCAGAAGTTCCTTAGGGGAACCATGGCGTAGAACGAGGTGATGCAAGATGAAAGACGCAAAGTCGTCTGCAGACGCGGATGGTAAGGATGAGGTTTCGACGTAACGGGTAAGGTGATCGACTGCCACTATGACCCAGCGGTGTCCAGCCGGAGTGATGGGAAGGGGCCCGTAGAGATCGATGCCAACGCGGTAGAATGGGCGCGTGGGGCAAGGCAAGGGCTGCATAGGAGCAATGGAACGGCGAGAAGGGATTTTGCGACGTTGGCATTCCGGGCAGGAGCGAACATACTGTCGGACAAAACGGTACATTCCCCGCCAGTAGAAGCGGAGTCGAAGGCGCATGTAGGTCTTCACCACACCGGCGTGAGCACACTGGGGGTCGGCGTGGAAAGAGGCGCATATGTCGGAACCGAGGTGCCGAGGAATGACAAGGAGCCATTTGCGCCCGTCCGAGAGGTAGTTGCGGCAGTAAATGAGGCCGTCCCGTATGGCAAAGTGGCGGACTTGACGACGGAGAGTGCGGGTCGCAGGTCGCTGAGATGGTGAAGACGGGAGAGCGAGGAGGGAAGCGATCCAGGGGTCCCGTTGTTGTTCAAATGGCATGCCGGCAGTATCAAGAGAAGAGGCATCAGTGGTGGCGAAAGATGTGGACTCTAAGTCACAAGGTAGCGGGGAGCGCGATAGTGCGTCGGCATCAGAATGCTTACGGCCAGATCGATAGATTACTTCAATGTCGTACTCTTGTAAGCGCAACGCCCTACGAGCAAGACGTCCTGAGAGGTCTTTGAGGGACGACAGCCAGCAGAGGGCATGGTGGTCGGTAACGACAAAGAATGGGCGACCGTATAGGTAAGGTCGGAACTTTCCGATAGCCCAAATTATTGCCAAGCATTCCTTTTCTGTTACGGAATAATTCCGCTCAGCCTTTGTCAAAGTGCGGCTGGCATACGCAACAACATGGTCGGCGAAGCCGATCTTCCGCTGTGCCAGAACGGCTCCGAGGACCACGCCGCTGGCGTCAGTGTGAATTTCAGTGGCCAGGCTGGGGTCGAAATGGCGGATGATCGGAGGGGACACAAGCAGGCGGCGAAGCGTGGTGAGCGCCGCATCACAGTCTGGTGTCCAAGACGAGAGGTTGGCGTCGCCGGCAAGCAGATCGGTCAGAGGAGAGAGGATGGAAGCGAAATTGCGCACGAAGCGGCGAAAATAAGAACACAGCCCGATGAAGCAACGCAGCTCTTTCAGGGATGTGTGTCGAGGGAACTCGGCGACTGCGCGCAGTTTTGCAGGGACGGGAAGGACGCCTTCTTTGGAGACGACGTGGCCCAAGATGGTAAGCCGCCGGGCTCCGAAGCAGCACTTCTTCAAATTCAGTTGCAAGCCGGCGTCGGTCAAATATTGCAGGACACGCTCGAGGCGGACCAGGTGGGACGAAAAGTCTCGAGAAAAGAAAGCAGCATCCATGGGTACCTGCCAGTAGCCGGAGCGGAGGTCCAGTGAATAAAAGAATTCCGCGCCTTGCAGACAGTCGAGGGCGTCATCAATACGGGGAAGTGGATACACATCCTTTCGCGTAATCTTGTTGAGGCGACGGTAATCAACGCAAAAACGGATGGATCCGTCCTTCTTCCTCACGAGAACAACAGGGGAGGCCCAAGGGCTTTGAGAAGGCTGGATGACACCGCGCTGAAGCATGTCGTTCACTTCTTTGGTAATGACGGTGCGCTCAGGAGCCGACACGCGATATGGGCACTGGCGCAAAGTGGCACGCGTGCCGGTGTCGATGCTGTGTGTGACGACGGATGTGCGGCCAAGAGAGGTGTGTGGGAAGTCGAAGGACGGGCGGAAACGTTCAAGTAACTCGACGAGCTTTGCACGTTGGTGTGGCGAAAGGCTGGCATCGATAGATCGGGAAAAAACAGAAACGGTGTCTTGGTTTGGCGCAGCAGGATGCGAATCAATGGCATCTATTTGGAGAGGGGCAGGTTCTTCGGAGACGAAGTATGGGAGAGCATGGTCGACTGATTCGACATGTCCCAGGCATTCGCCACGGAGAAGCGTTGACGGGCAAGAAAAGGGGTTCGTGACGTAAATTGCGCTGTGACCATCGCAGATAGTGAGAAGAGCGAACGGAAGGAGGAAACAGTGGCGACGGGCAGCAGCAAAAGTCGGAGTAAAGAGAACAGTCGAATCGGGAACACAGAAGCAAGAGAGGAGAACCAGGGCGGCAGAGAAGGCAGGGATGTCAGTGCCTTTTGCGACCAGCATTTTACTAGGTCGGGGAGAGGTGTCGCACGGCTGGGTGGCACAGAGCGGAGACAGTTCAATGCTGGCACGGGCACAGTCGATGATCGCATGATGAAAGGTTAGAAAGTTATAGCCCAGAATGACATCGTGAGAACAGCGGGACAGCACGAAAAACTCGGCGATATACACAACATCCCGGATAACGAGGCGAGCTGTGCATGACGCTAGAGGTTGAATGCGGTGCGAGCTTGGAGTGCGGAGGCAAAAGTTCGAAACAGGCGTCGTCACTTCACGGAGTCTTCGGCAAAGGGCTGCGCTAATAACGGATACAGCAGCGCCCGTGTCTACAAGGGCGAGAACGGCGACGCCATCAATAAACACTTGGACAACATTTGCGGGTGACGACGGAGGACTTGGAGAGTTCGATAGAATCGCAGTTCTTGCCTCCGGAACTGCGGCTGTTAGTTTTCCTCTGGACGGGAAGGTGAGCGTCGGCGCATGGGAGAGAGAGATCGGCGACGCGGAGAGGGCGACCGGCGTGAAGAGTATGAAGAGCGGTCAACAGGGAACGAGTCCGCAGGGGTGCCGGAGGAAACGGGTAGTGAAGGAGGCACAGGGTCGTAGCGGTATGGGCCTGCCCCGTCCCGGAAACTCGGCTCGTGTTGGCGACAGAGCCGTGCGACGTGGCCTGGC
Source organism: Amblyomma mixtum (assembly GCF_055824585.1). Lineage (NCBI taxonomy): Eukaryota > Metazoa > Arthropoda > Arachnida > Ixodida > Ixodidae > Amblyomma > Amblyomma mixtum. The sequence goes on along the minus strand of NC_143014.1, from coordinate 189,179,217 downwards.
AATCCACAGGCATAACATATGGGGCGGTTGTCGTGTGTGCGCCATGGGTTCATGACGGCGCGGCGAGGTGGCAGACGACGACGAATAGGTGCCGGCGGAGGTGGCAGCGGCGCGACAGGTGGATGGGAAACAGGCGTCGTGGCGTCGTGGTCGGGCGGCAACCTCGGCATATGTGAGAGGGGCAGACACAGGTGGGAGCCGAGGGCTGGAGGGCAAAGCGTCGGCGACCTGCTCTTGGATTACGCGTCGAAATGTGGGATCAAGGGATGGCGCAGGGTCGCCAGACTTGGCGGGCCACCTCTTCCCGTATAAAGGCGTTGATCTCGGGAAGCAGCGAGGCCGGGTCAGAATCTAAACTGCAGACAGCCGGCGCAGGAAGTGAGGCGTCGTGCACGCCGGAACGACGAGTAGAAGTTCTCTGCTTCCTGAGGACGCCATAGCTTTGGCATAGCTGTATGACATCCACCACTGTTTGTGGATTCCTTACCAGCAACATCTGGAACGCGTCGTCGGAGATACCCTTCAAGATGTTATTAATTTTGTCGGACTCCGGCATGGATGGGTTGACGCGCTTGCACAGGTCGAGGACGTCTTCTATATAACTTGTGAAGGTTTCGGTGGTGGATTGAGCGCGGGAGCGGAGGCGTTGTTCGGCGCGCAGTTGGAGTACAGCCGGGCGGCCAAATACCTCCGAGAAACTGGTCTTCAAGGACGACCAGGTCGGCAAGTCGGCCTCATGATTTCTGAACCACAAGTTGGCTACGTCGGTGAGATAGAAGAGGACGTTACCAAGCTTGGTGGTATCGTCCCACTTGTTGTGGGCGCTTACGCGCTCATACGACGACAACCAGTCGTCGACATCGTGGTCGTCGGCACCGCTGAAGACGCTGGGATCGCGCTGCCGGAGCCCGCCAGAACAGAAGGTGGTAGGCGAAGGGATGGGGGTTGTCTGGTTGGTGACTTCGGGCATAACGGACGGCGAAGGTAAGGTGCGGCTACGGAGCTCCAGGATGTGAGGGGGAACGTACAGCAGCCTCCACCAAATGTAAGAGGGGGTTGTGGCTCAGCAGTACGTTGGTCGTCTTCCAACGTCCGGCAAAGGTCCAGGCAAACGTTCGGGCTGCGAACGAGCTTCACGCCTCTGAATCGTCGTCGTTCACTCACACAGCTCCCCACAGTGAGCGAGCGCGGCTGCCACACTACACACTGAATATCATACGCGTTTAACTCTTTCCGTACCATGAGGAAAATGACTATTTTCTGAAGGTGTCAGTACATTTTTTTTTCTGTAAAAACTATTGCATTCAATATTAATTGCAATACCCCAAAACAGAGCTGAATAAAGGTGCTTTCTATTCATATAAGTTTAAAGAACAAATTGCATCTTGCAACAAAAAATTTTATTTTCTAAAAACGAGATTTTCGGAAAAAATGAACAAAACTTGAAAAGACACACTTGCATTTGAAAAGAAACAAAAAATGTTAAAAATTTTCTGAAATATGCAAAATGTTTGTTACTCTATAGGCCACTACCTGCAAAAAAAAATAGTTTCTATCTGGAATAGTATTCTTGCTAGAAAACAATAACTGGAACCCTATAGTTGTGCATCGGAGCGCGGCCGTCTGTGTTTCAGGCTGGTTTCCATCATCACCGATGTGAAAACTGAATCATGTTCAGCGCCTTGCAACATTTTCAGGCTCGTTGTTGCACAGGTCATCGATTAAATCACTCGCAGACGAAACGGAGTCCTGAGATTTGCTATGTTTTAGAGCGCGTGGAGCGCATGTGGAGGCTGCCAAGCGACTTTGATGGTAACACATCTTCGGAGTGCGTTCAAAAAATGCCGTTTTCCAGAGGTAAAAAAAAAAACTATATCGGAAATAAAACTTCAGTTCTCCGGCTACAAGCTAGATGCGCATCGTGCCTGTAAACATTGCGGTCAATGAGCGCAGTGGTGTGTGCCGTGCCGGTTTCGACCGGCGGCGGCGTGGTAGTCGTTTTTAGTGGGTGGCGGCGGCGCCGGCTGCGTAAAAACCGAAACCACAAATTAAGAGAAAGCTGTTTGGCTACATCCTTCTTTGTTAACCACCTTTTTCAAAATTTTTTAAAATTTTGACCGCTAAATTTTTATTTGAAATTTACCTTATAAAGCACCACTTTATATAAATTCAAAAGCAAAAAAGAGTGAAAAAAGCCGTGCTGGCATTTATTATTCACAAAAAATTGGCCAAACATGGCTGTTATGCAAACACTCATAACTAGTGAATGAAGAGCAGGAATTGTAAACTTTTCGGCACAGAGTTAGCCAACTAACCATACTGTGCAACCAACTAGGATCTTTGCCATCCGATAATTGAGAAAAAAGTTATAGCAAAAATGCTGAAGAAAACAAAAAAATATGTCATTTTTGCCTACCTTCCTTGGCATAACACATGATTATATCAAAACTCACCATTCGATTTCATTTATCCAAGATCATTGCACAGGCTAGTAACAAAGGAACTAGTGTGCAAAGTTTCATTGAAAAATATATATTCTTTTGGAAGTTATCACTGTTTGCGCAACACGAAAGTGCGAGAAATAAAGTTTTGAGAAAAACAAGATCAAAGTTTTCCAATCCTTGTAGAAACACGATCATCATGCCCTAGGAAGTTAAAATCCTCCAGGTTCATAGCTAGGGCCCTGCTTAGCTGACACGAGCTCTCTTTTGGCGTGCATTGCTACCCGTCTTTTCTTGCGGAGTTGTTTTGCCTCGCCCGTTGACTGACGCTGGGCCTTCATCACATGGTAATGGTCACTGGTGCAACATGCTAGGAGAGTGTGGTGACCAGATTCGATGCCTGCTTCCCTCAAAATATCTGCTGTACTTCTGCTGTCATCATTGAAGGACGAATCCGGTAGCATTCAAAGCGATAGCGTGAAGTGCGCGCAAAGTAAACAACTGAGACGCTTGTAGCCATGCTTGTAGCGTCTTGCATCCCCCTTGCGGAAATTTAAAGCAATGTTTAAAAAAAAGGAAGCCTTACAAATTACCTTTGAATAATCTTTTACATATCAGACTAAAACAAAACAGAAAATTTTCAATATACGCCGCTGATTATCGCTGAGTTATCATTTTCTGTTACCAAACCACATCAGTTTCGGTTTCAGAACTGTTCACCACCTGTTCGAAAGTTGGCTATATCTTTTGAACAAAATAAGATACAAACATTATTCTTGCTGCAAAATATTTTTGAATGTTTGGGTATTCGCGAAATACAAAAAAGAAAAAATGCCATTTTTACAAAAAAACGATTTTTCAAAGGTGGCGACATACCTTAAACAGGTTGAAATTCTATGCTTTTCATGTTAGGGACTAATAGGACACACATACAGACGTGTTGAGAGCGAGACAAATGAAAAACGATTTGTAAGTCTTATTTTTCATCATCATCAGCCTTACTACACCCTTTTTTTTTCTTCAAATTTAAGTAGCGCTAACTTTTAGGACGAATACACAGAGGACATGACAGGACGGGCGCTGACTCCAACTACGTTTATTGAACACGTTATTCGTAGAACATACAAGAAAAGACGACCGTGAGCGCATGCGCATCTACGACTGACCACAGAAGGAAAGGCCAAGAAAACGGGTCGGGGTGAAAGAGTAAAGTGAGGTCGCTTTTTTTTCTCTCTTTCTCAAAGATGACAGCAAAGGTAGATTAAGGGGAGCAGAACGCAATTTGCCCCTTATTTTCAAGCAATCTGAATTTGTTGGCATGCAGGGAGACAGAGGTGGTGCTGACACACATGCCGCCACTTGCCTTGATAAAAAATGCTTCGGATAATTCCCGAGCTAATCTATCTTTGCTCCTGGTTAGAATTTCGATCTTGTGAAGCCGTGGCTCACAGTTCTGATCGTTTAGGTCCTTGCTAGAACGGCAATGGGCGTTTAGA
>NC_143014.1:188837780-188870280 GCF_055824585.1 Amblyomma mixtum | reverse complement strand
AAAAGTAGGCTTAGCGCCCGTAGGAATACATGACAGCAAATGTTTTCAAAGCAATTCTCTGATTTGACAGTGCACCTATGATGTTGTCTTTTCGTGAAGAACAAACAAGTTCCTCCTCGAACAGGTTCTGACAGTATGAAGCGTCCTTTCGAAGGCAAAGAATTTTTAAAGCATTTCCCGTTTTACAGAACATGCATGGAGGCGGCCCTTCTTTAACAGTTTGCGAGTGCTTTGAAAAAGTGTGACAAAGTCCCCTTCGTCCTTTTTTGAAGCTATCTTCTTCAAATGACATAATAAATATGTGTTCTGAAGCCGGTCATCTGCTGTATCTGCTGGCTGTTAACCCAAATCGCGCGAGCTTCTCGTGTAGTCCGACATGCTGCCGTGTGCATTACATTGTTTCACTGATACGGTGTTTCAAACTAGATAGCCTAGACAGCCTGAAAAGGCAGTTGTCAAACGCCGCGACAAGCTCACGAATGAGAACCAGGCACTGTGGCAGACGGCGCCCAGACAATACCCCCGGGCCGCCTCCGGCACCGGCGTCCGCCAACACCACCTATCTGTGTAATCACAGTGCTAATCGGCTGCTACAGTGCGCGGTTCATTTATCGTACTGTTTGACGGCTGTCCTCAGTGTAAACCTTGCTATCGTTTCAACGGCAGTATTTGTGAGGGAATGTAGCGTGCGCAGTAGAAATGGCAGACTACACCAAAAACTTGCATGATTCGAGGAAACATCCAGCGGATATAGAGCGTTTTGGGGATATGTCCGGCTTAACATTACGCATTTATTGTGGTGTTTTAAAAAAATAGCTTCTAAATGACGTAGGCTAGTTTCTTAGACTCTTCTTTTTCTTCAAATCAATCGCCGACTGCTGGAAACCAGCCGCCTCCTTGAGTACTCTGTGAAACGAGAAAAATATTCGTGAAAGTTTTACTTTCATGCGTTCCTATGGTCCGCGCCCCCGCACTGTACCGCCTGCAGGGAATCAACCCCACGCGCACGTAACGCGGTGGTTTAAAAATATGTCGCCTAAGAAATGTTGCTTCGTACTTTCAGGGCCTGTTATAGGATGAATTTGGTTGTTTTTCACAAAGTAACGACATCGCAGTTTCACTGCTAAATCAGACAACTGCTTTGAAATCTTTTGCTTCCACGTATTCCTGTGGGCACTAAGCCTACTTTTCACCCCCATTCGGATCCGCCTGCCCCCCTCCCCCCCCCCCTCCCTTTTGTTTATAAACACGGTGGTGGTCGATAAGCGTAATGCTGCAATGTGTCAATGCGGATGGAGTGCAATAACACTGGCGCGCCATTGTATTGCTCCTCTTTCAAAAAGTCGTGCGGCGAAAATTGACAGGGTCTCATCCATTATGACCTGTTTTACAAGTGCTGGGAACATGGACGAAGAAAACTGGCTGCCACGCATTAATGTCAGCTCCGCGCTCACTCCCCGTGGCCTGGAGGGGGTCACGCGTGAAAGGAAAACGCGCGCTGCGTGCGCGCGACACTTTCGCTGACAGGGCGCCCCGCGGCGGACGGAGATCTATAGGTCTGGGCGGCCGACCCCGCAACGGCGCTGCCGAGAGGGCCGGCAATCTCGCTGATGTGCCCTCCTCAGCCGCGAGAAACCATGGCGCTCACGTAAGCACCGCGCCGCGGAGGGGGGGCTTCAGCTCATTTCCATGGAAACGCCGCGGGAGCCGCAAGAGAAAGACGCGCTGATTCTTGAAATACACTGAAGACGCGCAGCCAGAGCGTCGACCATCGATTTAGGTTGCCCTTCTTTACCGCGCAGGCGTTTCGGCGCTTCTCCGCCGCCTCGGTTAATAGTTTCGTGCTTTCCGCGGCGGCCGCTGTTGCCACTGCCTCGACACCGATTCGCACCACGAACGCGGCGTCGGCTTGGTTCGCGTGGCTCGAAAGAAAGCGGGCTCTGCGAGCTCCGTGTAAGTTGCACACTTGCGCGCTTGTTTCTCAGAGGCACTTTGCATTTTCAGTCAGCTTGCTGGTTCTCTTTATTTCTGGCCCTATCGACGGCCGCGCCGCCCGTCAAGCGGCGCCCGTAATTTATTGCGAGATAAATTACGGGCCTGCCGCGGGCGCGGAAGCAGAGGCGCGCAGCGCCGAAAGCGTTCGGCGAGCGAAGCGAACGCTGGTCCCGCTAGCAATTGCCAAGAATAAATGGCTGTCGCAGAGCCCGCCGCCGTCTTCTGGGCTTTGTTTCCCGCGACGTTTTGCTGCTCGACGGAGCCTGCCGAAGGCCCGCCTCGAGCGCTGCGCCCGTTGTGTTTCGGCCGGGTGCGAGCGTACGGCGTCGGACGCGTGGTGCGGGTGAGAAAGACAGGGGGTAGGAGGGCGCTGCTCATTTATCTGGCTGTGCCGCGGCAGCTTCGAGCACAACTGAGTCCCAAACGGCAGCCGTTTCTGGTGCGTGCGAGTACTGTCGGATTCCTGCAGGGCGAAGGAGTCTTCAGCGGCGACCGCTATGAGGCGAAGAGAGGTGGCACCTTGCCGCAACAGCAAGAAGTTTGCTGAGACGCTCTTTTTCTGGCATGCACGCAATGCAGTGAGCGTTCTTGGGCCTTTGTGAACTGCATTATGCGCCTCCTGGTTCCGTTTTCAAGACTGCTCGCGCACGTGGCACCCGATGGTTTAGAGCGGACGTTAGCAACAAGAATGCCTCTAAAAAAAAAAAAAAATGATGGCAGAGGTATACTGGCCTAATGCGCAAAGACAAATGGAGACAATAAGTTCAGTTACTTGTAAACACGTCACAACTAGATAGCTTTCCCTGCGTGCCTGTATCTTGTTAGACTTGGATACCTTCGAAGAAAGTAGCCTCAGCCATTTAACAAACTTGCCGGTGACGAAATACGCATTTATTTTTTGTTTGTAGTGGTGATCGGTGTGATTAGGAAGCAGATCCTGCAGTGCTTATTTTGTCGGGGTAGTGCCCTGATTACGTCGGACTAAACCGCATGTTCAGCAGACCGTGTTCAGTGGCGCGGTACTACAGGTTGCGGCATCTATATTTTTTTTTTACGGGTGTCGATGAGCTAAAGTTTATCTATATTAGCAGTAACGAACATTGACTTCCTTTTATGCCAGCTTCATTTTCATTTGCAAGCAGCTGCGAATGATTACTGAATAAAACCACGGGATGCTTGTGTGTGACTAAGCACAGGCAAAGTGCGGGCATTGAGGAAAGGTTCTCGATAACCTCCCTCAACATTTTAAAACCAGAAAAGGGGGGAATAACCTTCATATATGGCAAATAGAACGCAAACAAAATTTCTGCATGACCCACCGACCCAACTTGCTAGCAGGTAACCAGTTGTCTCGACAATTAGCTATTGCTTTAGAGACGCGCGTTTTTATCTCTTTATTTTGACAGAAATACTCGTTAAGGAGCATTCACTGCACCCAACTCGCGCAAACATTCTTCGTTCGGATGGCTTGCTTTAACCGCTTTCAGATTCCCTAAATGAAGTTCCCCGCCTCGTAAAATTGTACATCCTGAGAATACTCGGGAAAAAAAAATCAGTGAGCCAAAAAATTCAAAACTTTTGAAACATTAATACCTGAAAGGCCGTAACCATTACAGCATCGGTCCCTGAAAGTAACTCTAAGCTGTTCACCGTGGAAAGCAGGACAGCCTTTTGCCTCGGCTTGAAAGTTTCGCCGGAGTTCATCCAATGAACTTCAAAGCAACCCTGTCCTTTATCTCGTCGTCCGGTAAGCGAACAGACGACGGGAAAGTAGTCTGAATACGAAGGAAGGCGAGCGCGAGCCAAAGAGCGGAAGGGAACGCACGGCACGGTGCCAATGAGAAACAAAGAGGGCCGCATGGGAGGGAGTGGGGACGGTTGCGAAAGCGAAAATGGAGAAGAGGGACAGATCAAATTTGCAGTTGGGATGATTATGGGCTACCAAGCGCGCTCGGCCGAAATGAGTGCTTGGCAAAGCCGCGCGGCGCGGCTCCGTCACTCCTCGCTTTTTCCGTCTTGCGTTTCGCGCATGCTAATCCGAGCAGTTCCAATTAAGGGCAAAAACGCGCAATCTTGTTTTCTTTTTCAGTTTTTTTTTTTTTTTGCTACCAAACGCGAAAACTTTCATCGCGCGCGTTGGGTCGATACTTGCCAAACAGCCTCTTTGTGCAGTCGGTGGATTGCGGCCTCACCAATGGGGCGCCCGCTACGGCCTCAGCGGGGAAGGTCGCCGTCTGACGTCAGTGGACGGCAAAAAGGCCGGGGCCCCGCGGCGCATTTCCCGGGCGCTTATTTCTGCCGTCGCGCGGGAATATGAGAGGGCGGTGCTGGAGAGACGGACGACGGCGCGTGCATGGCTTGCAGGCACCTTCCTTGCGCGTGCTCGCAAAATAACTTCGCGGTGCCGCGTGGCATTTATTTTTGTCCGTGCGCTCAGTCTGTTTAGTGATTTGCTACCAGTGGCTGTTGACGTCATTCGTGGCACGCGGGCTGTCGAGTGAAGTAATCTGTTTTGAGAGAAGTACGAAGCTCTCTGATTTGCCTTAATCGCGCCAAAGCGCCTCGCTCAGGCTTAAAAGTTTATTATTGTCTGCAATTTATTTGTCGCATGATTGACATGCGAGAAACAACTTGCCAGGCGCGTGACAGATGATGTGACATGGGATTAACTAATAGCCACGGCAGTTACTGAGTGACGCTATATGTATATTATCACAGCTAACAGTACCTAACTGACTGCCCAAGTTTAACCTATGACAATCAAAGGCTAAGGATCCATATGACTCCGCAGCACTTTTTGTAACGTTTTCTGTGTAAATAAACGCTCTTATTCTGGTTATGAACTTATTATGAATAATCTACAGAGAGCAATTATTTAACTGTCGATAGTATCAGAAGAAAAAACGCATCCGATTTAAATTTCTATCAACAGCACTCACCAGAATTATTTTGTGCTTCCTGACTGACAAACAAGGTCATGGTTCGCGGTACCCGCGCCGGCAAAGTTGATGTTCTCCGGGAGGTTGAACGCTTGAATTTAACATCACTTCCCTGTCTAAAATACATCACAACGTTCGCCGTGCAGCTCCGCGAAGGAGGTATTAAAAGCCGTGACTGTAAAAATTCTGATTGTTGTTTTTGACTGCGCTTATGCTTCAGTTCCTGGGGCCGAGTGGTCCGCCTTGTTACACCCTCGCTCCCTGGAACCACTCTGCGTGCTCGGGCAAAGCGACTGCCGTTGGTGTGGCCGGCTTTGTGCCGGTGCCGGCACAGGCGTTGTTGCAGCAAGAGCAGCCAGACTTTACGACTGGCGCCGGTGCAGAAGAGAGGCGTGCCTTTTGTAGCAGTGTCTGAACTCTACAGATAACGCGAGGTACAGAGAAAGGGCGCTTGTCTGGAGACGCGAAGTTGGAGCACAATATCACAACAACGAAGGCGTGCTCCCCTGGGCCTGCTCTAGCTTACAACAAGGAGGCTGGGAGAGCGGTGCGAGAGCAAAAAAAGAAATTAGCTATGGCTCAACCGGGCTGAACTTAGTAAGACGAGCGAGAGCTCTGGTGAGGTAAGCACACGAAGGTAAGCACATGCCACGCGCTGTTATATAGCGAACGGCGCGTCACGCCATTTCTGGCAGTTGTGAGAGTGGCGTCGGCTCCGCATACGCAGCTGTGGCGAGGCATGACGAGTCACGTGGCATGACGTCAGAGCCGTGCCTCCGCTCCTCCTGGTTTGAAGGTCAAGTTTCATAGCCACATGACCTTCAGCTTTGTACGGGAGGATTACAGCTTTCGCACTAAAAAATAGACGAGAAGTTTGTCCTGTAGGTCGTGCTGCAACTCTTTTATGGCGGCCGATATGCGTCCTCAACAAGTCCGTTACGCACTGTTTGTTATGGCTATTGTCAAGTACATCTTCAGTGAATAATTGTTTTTAAATGAAAATATGCAGCCTCGACGAATACAGGCGATAATTTTGGCACGTAGACTTGAAGATGTTGTTCGGCGCGTTAGGGCGCATATCGCTCGAGAGATGCAAAATACATGCGAGCAGCATACTGACCCTATAGTCCCTTTGATATAAAACCATCCTTGAAAAAAGAAAAAGTTTCAAACAAGCCACCACTTTGTGTTCAACACAGCTGAGACTACGTGCTGGCATATCATGCCTAACTAATGACTCCGCGTCAGTGTTGAAGTTGACATCTTTTGCACCGCAACGGCTAGTTCTCGTCCTTATTAGTTTTAAAATATTTGTTGAGATTCGAAGAGGAACATCATAAAAGCAAATAATGGGGAAGGGGTCAGTGGTGCTTCTCAGTACTTATATCTTAAACGTTACACCCCCCCCCCCCCCCCCCACACATTTTGAGCCTAACCTGAAAGGACCACCTCCATAATTCAACAGGTTTTGCATTTTAAAAAAAAATAAAAGTAGCGAACAGTTCACCAACTCTCTCCGTCTTCCCCTTTCAGAAAACCTTTGTTATTTGATGACGGCCATAATAAGAAATTACTGAGAAGTTCATGTTTGTGAAAAACTAGAAAATTTCACAGCGCTTTAACTAACGCTTGTTAAGCACAGTGTGTCATCTAATATTAGATACTTGATTCGTTCACAAATGTGGCATATTATCATAGCAATTCCATTATCTTGACCATATATGCCACGCCATCTTCATCAACCTTAATCACTTTTTGTTTTTCAAATAACAGGAAGTTCAGTTGATTTCAATGCGACCTTTATAATTTTTCTGCTATGATATTGGGCTTTCGACACTTTAACTGAAAGCCTGCACACATAACAAAACTCAGACCTTCATATTCATTGTGTGCTTTTCTATTTCTCCGAAGCTTTTAGCAAGTAAACCTCTCTCTACATCAGGATTAAACACGTATTTAAATGCACCTGTGTTATTTAACAACATTCCTTCATTTCTCTTTTTCTTTTCGTCTCAGCTCTCCACGGCCCTATTGGAAGCCATGTGACACATGTGCCGCTGAGTGGTTGCGTGCGCTCTCCAGCCTAGTAGTTTCAGCTTGACGCACCGGAGTGGTCAGGATTCGCTGCGCTACAGCGCCCCGCCTAATATCACTTTCGAAATTCTGAAAACTAATAAGGCTATTACTAGGGGAAAGCTGTGCTAATATCTGATTAAAGTCGGGCGCCTTATTGTAGCAGCTCAAATGTTTATTATTAGAATTATGTTAACCAGCTTACTAGTAGGAAGTAGTATACACTGACGTCACAGCAGCCGTTATTTTGTTGTGTGTGGTGCACTGCGAAAGACTGGGGGCGTGTCTAATGGGTTTATCGCCTCCTGCTCCAGCCTGCACTGCTGAAGATACGCGCCGAACAAAGAAATGGCACCCGTGATGCCCCGTGAGTACCCCTATACACGACTCACTTGTTTTTTGACGTCCGCCACGAGCAGTACTGTTCCGCGAAAGCCATCTTTTTACCTCATAGAGTACTTTGTTCATTGTGAACAAGGCCCCCGTGCTAAAAGCCGAAACGTCAAGAAAGATCTTTTTTACTGGTCGGCGTCATTGTTGGTTTTCGAATGTATCCCTCACCGGCGGCTAGACCGCATTGGTTTGGTTTGGTTTATGGGGTTTAACGTCCCAAAGCGACTCAGGCTATGAGGGATGCCGTAGCGAAGGGCTCCGGAAATTTCGACCACCTGGGGTTCTTTAACGTGCACTGACATCGCACAGTACACGGGCCTCTATAATTTCTCCTCCAAATAAATTCTAGCCGCCGCGGCCGGGATCGAACCCGCGTCTTTCGGGGTCAGCAGCCGAGCATCATGACAACTGAGCCACCTCGGCGGCGGTTGCTAGACGGTATTCCGTCATACTCTCGACTTTACTTTTAAATGTTGCTGGCGGGCTGCTCTGAAACTCTCCGCGTGTGCGTACAGTCGGGGACAAAAGTCTCTGGACCACGTGTTCCTCTAATGAAGCCGATAGCTCTGCTATTAGTGGGCGCCTGGAGACCACACTTGTGGAGGTAAAAGTTAAATTTTTGTTCTTTCATCTCCATAAGTGCGGTCTCCAGCCGTTGTCTGATAGTAGAGCTATAAGCTTCGTTTCAGGAACACGTGGTCCGGAGACTTTTGTCCCTGACTGTACGTGCGTCTGTACGCGTTAAATATGTGCGTGCGTGCACGCGTGCTTGCGTGCGCTTAAATATTGCGTTTTCCACAGCTAAAAAGCGAAAGCTGCCTTCCTGCCAGCACACTATAATAGCTTGAGGTGCGAGCTAAGCGCCATCTTCCCCTCCTTCCCCTCGTATTCTTTCTGTGCAGAGCCGAAGGGGAGGGGTTCGGTGCCGGTGGCTTTGACGGAGGTGCGACGTGCGACGTCAAAAAGGCAGCCGCGTAGTCGGCAGCCGATACTTGGTCGCACCCGAGATCTCGCCGGGGGTGTCGGTGAGCGCGGCTGGAAACGCTGCAGGAATAAAATAAGCCCAAACTAAAGTGACAGCCCCCGCGGGGCAGCCGTCAGGCGAACACCGGGCGCGCACAGCAGCCTCTGTCAATAGACTTGTTGCCGCGACGCGGGCGAGCGGAAACGCTCGCGCGCAGCGCCAATTTCTCCCGTGCCCTTTGTGTCGCCGGACTCTTTCGGGACCTGCCTGCCGTATACATTTTCCACCACCTCCGGACGACCCATGGCCAAAGGAGAACGCGTCTCGCGAGTGCATGCAAATCGAGCCACTTTACAAGCCCCGACGAATGCAAATGCGAGCGCAGGCGAGAAGCGCCTCCCTGCACCTGCGGCTGTTTGTTTATATGCGCCAACGGGGGAACTTGTTCCGCTTAGTTCCTTCGAGGCTACGGAGTGCCACCAAGAGAAGCGGAAACGATCGTCAGCTATCGCCTTATTATCGAAGCTTTGAGAGATGCGAGAGCGACTCCAAGTACATCGCTGTGCTGTATCGATTCTGTCCTGAATCGATGCAAAAGCGGCCGCCGCCGATGTTTCCTCGCGGGTTACGGTAGAGAGAACAAATTTTTTGCTGAGTCACCTGTTATAGCGGCACCCCCCTGAAATCTTCTTGTCGTCCACATGGAATGACGCCATCACATAGCAGGGTCATAAGACTCACATTAATTGTCCCGTGATACGTCAATTCTCAATTAATCGTGTGAGCCATTGCATATTTGGGTCACAATTTATTTGGGTCACCTCACCTGTTAACTATCAACGTTACATTTAAGAAAACTCGCAACTCGGGAATAGAACGTTCCGCAATGAGGCCTGTGGAACACCACTGCACAATATTTATTTTAATGTGTTTAGTAAATATTCATCTAGGACGCCATTTTTGCGTTTTCAAATTATAATGAGCTATGGCACCTTACTTAACCTCTTGTGCATCACTGGGTTCATTATGAAGTCGAGCAAAAAAGGGAGAGGAAGCCAAGTGCTTAAATTGTTGGTATCTGTAAAAAAAATAGTTACAGTGACTTCGTTGTAGTTCCTAACCTGCGCAGTTTCTCTCGAAAGGTGAGGAATCTTAAAGACTTCTGGCATCGTGAAGGGAATCAATGTTTTGAAAGCATGCCAAACTGCTAAACCTGCCTTTTTTTTTTGCAATATTTCTTCATCTGCTGTCTAACGGCGCCTTTAAAACAATGTTGATACCATGTTCAACATCGAAAAAAAAAACTCAAGTATATTATTTCTGTAGGCTAATAGATCCTCAGTTGCAGTCCAGTGCGCGAAAATTTGCATTAAATAGTAGGGCGGGCTTCCCAAAGCAGTCAGTTCATTTCGTCCCTGAGGTAGGTTCCGGAAAAAGCTCTTCATTCCTCGCTGAGTTGCCCCTCATCCGCCACTCCCCTTACCGCCTCCACTGGTGATTCTGATCAGCGGTCTTCTAAAGTTCTCAAAAAGCACGTCTAATGCCTTGATAGTTGCGGTACTAGAGAAAAAAGAAAGTAATGGCAGTCTTTTCTTGTAATTATTTAGCCACAAAATTATTTCTCAACTCTTCGCGAGTGCAAGGATAAAAATTACGAGGAACTTTGGCGGCTAAAGTGGTGAAAGGCGAAAGCCTGAGTGCTGCATTCTGCTACGTGATTGTTCACTGTACATTTTGTTGGTGCATTAATTAACTGCCAATTAATGACGCTTAAGCTTCGCCTTTAGGAGTGGAACGCGACAGCGTCTTGTAACGCAGCCAGGGAGTCCACGGAATGCCACCACCCGTTCGGCGCGATGCGTTGCCCTTTGAACTCAACGCTTTTTAAGGAAAGGAAATGGGGTTGTAATTCTCTGTCGTCTCGGTGGACACCCGAGCCGCACGGTACAGGAAGAGAGGAAGTGTGAGTGAAAGAAGAAAGAGGGGCCGTAATGAAGAAAATGAAAATTGTATTTGAGGAAAGGAAATTACGCATTAACTGTCTCACATATCTCAGTAGACACTAGTCGAAAATTGTATTTGAGGAAAGGAAGTTGCGCAGTAACTGTCTCACATCTTTCGGTTGACACCCGTCAAAATTCGCGCGTGGTCACGTCCCGACATTTCGGACCAATCTGAAACGCGGACAAATACGCCTTGCTCGTCGGTACATTGGTTTTTGAGGGAAGGAAATGTATCTGTCTCTCATATCTCGGTGGACACCTAAACCTCGCCCTTACGGGAAGGGAGGAAGATGGGAGTGAACGAAGACACCGTATTCACTAGACGCACCTTTGTTCATTCGAAACCATCGAGCTGGCATGGCGGAGTGGTAGCCTGCTCGACTCGCACTCCGGAGACCGGGGTTCGACTCTCAAGCTTGGCCAATTTCTTACTCGGTTTTATTTATTTATCTGGTCAGACTAGAAAGGTTAATTGCACTAACTGGGTAATTAAGCAATTAACTAAACTCAGTCAAACTTACTTGGAGCATCACTATACCATCCCTTTAATTGGTTGCATGGTTAGTAGCCAAAGTACAATTGGCCCCGTTTGAATTTCGCGCACTGTGACGTCACGACCGTTTCGACCAACTGAAAAGCATGACATTTCTGTCGACAGCTCCTGCTTACAACGATGAGGCATTAAAGGCTTCCGCCTTAATAACTCTCTAGGCTGTTCTGTGAAGCACTGTCAGTCCGAAAGCATGCGTAACTGATGTTCCCTGTTTTTACCAATTTCAATTTTTCTTGTTTTGTCTGCTCTTTTGTTATGTGTTTCATGTTCGTTCATCAGTGTCAATCACGCCACTAATACTTGTATAATTTAAATGTTCAGACGCATGAAACTATATCTAATGTAAGGTGGCCTTGTACTCTTACTGAACAGGATGCTACTGAGATGTTCTGCAACGTCACACTTACAAGGCATCAATTTTGTGGCGTGAAACTTTCGTCACAAGCTTTCGTCACATTACTCCTCCCGGCAGTGCCACTTGTGCTCCAGCATAGTTACAAAGAAAGTAAGGAAAACAAACTTCGCACGAAAAGCAAAATGTCTTGTGTCATCGCCGATAATTGTATTTGCAGAAATACTGCAGGGATGCGCCTACAGCTCACAGTTAGTGCAGCCCTGCTTCAATTGGAATGTATAGAGAAAAGAAGCCTATATGAGTATCGAGCTATGGTCAGTTTAAAAATAACCGATCACGAGGCTAGACTTGAGCCATACAATCCTCACAATCTCCCTACAATCCCCGAATTTCGATGGAGGCTAAATTCTAGAGGCCCGTGTACTGTGCGATGTCACTGCACGTTAAAGAACCCCAGGAGGTCGAAATTTCAGGAGTCCTTCACTACGGCGTCCCTCATAGCCTGAGTCGTTTTGGGACTTTAAACCCCATAAAACCAAACCAATCCCCTTCACGAGCCTCGGGTGGATTTATGGGTCAATCTTGTTGGTGGCGCTTTTGGGGTGTGGGAGCGGTTTCATTTGCGCCATGCATTTCTTAACATCTTACAGCGCAGCTGTTAAGCGCCCATTCCTTAGGTTAGGTGTCGGTGTCGTTGTAGGAGGCCGACGGCTGAACCAGCAGAGCGAGCTGCGACGGCTTGTTACCATGGTAGGAGGAGGCTATGACGAGAGCAGAGGAATGTGACACGCTTCTTCCGCGACAAGGCCTGCAAAACGCGTGGTCCGAGGAGGGGCTGAGTGGCGGGGGCACCACGAGCTTGGAGCGACGAACTGGAGAGGTGTGCTTGTCGAAGAACGAGTTCTCGGTATATCACGACATTTTAACTGCTAGATATATTACGAAACTAAAACACATCAACAGCTGCACCGAAAATTCGCGTTTGTAGAGCATGATAATCGTGCACCGACTTTTTGCGTCGAAGAAATGTGATTCCGTTATAGAATTTATATGACTAAATTCTCGCTTGTCTCCCTCTCTCCCCCTGTCCTCTACAATCAATCGTTATTGGGGTATGTTTTGCACAAGTTCAACGGCTCTGAAAGGAAAGATGCGCAATCGTCATAAACAAATGTAAGATGGTTCTCGGAATGAAGTACGAGAACGTGCAACTTTGTGGAACTCTGACTATACATGCGTGAGGTTTTGATGACAATACTTAACGAGAGTAGACCAAGCTCCCGACTTTCCAATACTCAGGGAGACACTGACGTCCTGTTTAGTCGCGGGCTAAAGAATATGAACCGCGTGGAAGAGTTCGTGCGGAACACACACGCCAGAGGCTTATGATCCGTTAGAACGTAAAATGGCTGGCCCTCCAAGAAGTGGCGGTAATGCTGGAGGATGGAGTAGATGGCAAGCAGCTCACGGCCAAATACGCTGTAGCGAGTCTCGGCAGGTTGGAGCTTCCGAGAGAAGAAACCCAGTGGGTGCCACTCGGAATCAATTTTCTGTTGGTGAACAGCACCGATGGCCACGCTAGAAGCATCCACCACGATACGAGTAGGCGCCGAAGTCCTAGAGTGGATGAGAAGAATCGCATCAGCGAGGGCTTGTTTTGCAGCCGTGAAAGTAGCCTGAGCTTCGGGAGACAATAAAATTGCGGAGCAGGAGGATTTGGTTGGGCGAAAAAGGTCCGTCAGGGAATGAAGAAGCTCGGCGAAGTGCGGGATAAAGCGCCGGGAAAAATTCAGTAGGCCCAGGAACTCGCGGAGCTTGCGTAGGTGAGGGGGTACTGGGAAGTCTTTTACAACTTTGACGTGAGAAGGCAATAGACGAATTCCCTACGCTGAGATGTGGTGGCCCAGAAACTCGAGCTCAGAAGAGCCGAAGACACATTTCTGGGCGTTTACGACCAAGCCAAATTCTTGGAGGCGTTGAAAGAGTTCCCCGAGGTGACGCTCGTGATCTTGGGGAGTACGACTCGCGACGAGGATGTCGTCGATGTAGGCAAATACAGCCAGGAGTCCGCGCGTCACTTCAGCAATGAATCTTTGGAAACTTTGAGCTGCGTTGCGTAGCCCAAAGGGCATGCGCACGTACTCAAACAGGCCGAAAGGCGTAGTGATGGCCGTCTTCGGGATATCGGCCAGTTCAACGGGGATTTGATGGTACGCTTTGACAAGGTCCACTTTACTAAGGATATTGCATCTCTCCAGATGTCCGGTGAAGTCTTGGATGTGTAGAAGGGAATAGATGTCGTGGGCCGTGTGAGCGTTGAGAGCCCTGCAGTCGCCGCACGGACGCCAGTAACCCGGTTCTTTCTTGGGCACCGGATGGAGCGATGAGGCCCTGGGAATACATTCATGTGTCTAGCATGTTTCTGTGCATGATACAAATGGCCGCTCTCCAACTATGAATGACAGCTTGGTAATCATAGGCAAGGCAGGAGGTGCTATACTAAGTTTCTTTTTTTAATTACGTTGTAGTTTCTTCAATTTTAATGTATAAAACACAGCTTAGCGAGAGGAGCAAACATTTTTTTAGGCAACCTCGAAGTGTTTTTGCACGCAACCTGCCGCCCTTACAAGCATGAGCTTTCGCGCTCTATCGAAGCGGCATGTTGGGTACGCCTGCTAAGTGGGTCTTGGAATGTTATCAGCCAGCGCGGGCCTATAATCATTCAGAGAATGGGGTCGTATATTTATCGCGACCCAAGCGGTTGACGGCAGCTGTTTTTAGACGTGCAATGAAACAATTTCAGCGCCGCCGGAGCACTGCAGGTTGCCTATGATGAACAGGGAGAAGATATTTAACATATACCAGCTCCCCACTTCCTACATCAGTACTGAGGTCATTCTTGCCCCAATGTTTCTCTTTTCAGTTCAAAATACTAGTAATTGCAGCGAAAAGCAAAAGGTCATACTATCTGGGAAGCCGCAGGATTAATCAAAGGCAGGTGTAGCTGAGCACTTCACTATTCAGCCACGACGCATCCAATGTAAATAACAGGTCACACCCACCGGTGGGTTATGACGCTCCTTGGTAAAGGTTTCGAGAGAAGTTTTCATAGTTAGTCTGCCCATTTCCACATCAGCGGTACTTGACATTTGTCATTTAGTGAAGTCACCGCGTGTGCAGTCAGCGTCGAATGAAACGCGAACAAGACAGTTCAAAATGGGAGCAGCAAAACAAGATCTTATTCGAGGCAGACTGACTAATAGTGCACTAGATTTTCACTTCGAGGGCGCAAAGAACGCTGCCTGAAACTGTTAATGCCCCCTGTGTGTATTTTTTCTGCAGCAGCTAATATTTTAGGCTTTTTGTTTTGGCGCTTGTGTTTTCCCATTAGCGTTTTGGCCTGACGCTGATGGTACATCTTGACTCTCAATGCAGATGTGCACTGCAGGTTTTGGATTACAAGACGCGCGAAACATACAGCAGCGCTATACTAATAGAAAAACTACCAATGTCTTTTAAATGTGGTATTTTTACTTCTAACTCGCTGCGTAATCTACAGCAGCCCGCCGAGACATATAATGGGGTCCAGTAATATGAACCTGTCGAACGGAGTTATTGGTGTTCCATGTCCCCATTCCTTGCATTTTAAAAATGGTTATATTCCTCGTTACTTTGTTTTGCTTTAAATATGTGCCCAAAATACCGCCGGAGCTAAACAAAAGGGAGCGAAGAGGCATTTAAATTTACGCTGTAAAATAACTGGCGTGAAACCGCTGCGCCGACTTTATGCGCGCCATTATTTTTAATGCGGCCATAAAACTCGGTGTCGCCTTTTGCGCGAAGGAGGGAGACGAAGGAAAACAAGAGCGGAGCAAAAATAATTCGGGCGTCAAGCAAAGCGTGACAAACACGAAGACTCTCTGCCCGCGGGCTGTGCTCGTCAGGGTAAGCGGGCCTTGGGCAAACACCGCGAGCTGTAAAAGAGGCCCAATTAAGAAAGCCGCAAAGAACCTAATCTTGGTCGCCGCGTGGGCTCGTTGCCGCCTCCTTCGTTTCGTCCCTTGGCTTCGTTCCAGAGAAAGTGCGGCTCGCTCACGTTCATTGGGCCGCGGTTGCCGCCTTGCGCACCCAAACTGGGGGGGGGGGGGGGGGGGGGGGGGGGGCGTGCGCTGCGTGTAGTTCGCTGGTTTCTTTTTCACACTGACAGCACAACGCCAGTTGGGCGAGCGTTCACGACGTGTCCTGGCCACCTCGGCAATGAAGGCTTTCTTTTTTTTTTCGAGCGCAGCTCTTTGGCGCCAGTTTCTGCGTTTCGCGGCGTCGCCGTCGCCGTAGTCCGTTGTAACCAGCAGTGGAAACTTTAGTCACGCTTTAAGCTGCGAAACCAATGGAGCGGGAGCTGGGAAAGCAAAGGAAAGGCGCATAACTACCCTCTTGGAACAGTGGACACCTCAATCGTGCTTTTAGCTACGTGGCGGTAGTGACAGATGTGCGCTGCATGCGTTGGCATTGACAACATTGTGCCATTTTAACGAAAGGAAGTGCGCATAACTGGCTCCCTGGGTCAGCGGACGCCTGAATCGCGCTTATAGGTACGTGGGGTGATGAGAGAGATACGTGGGCTGCAGGCATTGACAACGTTGAGTCAAAAACGCGGCGCTGAAACCATAGGCCGTCGGCGTTCATTGAGTTCACTGGCGTTGGGGTTGACAACGTTGTACACTCATATCATTTTAAAGAAAGGAAGTGCGCATAACTGGCTCCCTGGATCAGCGGACGCTTGAATAGCGCTTACAGGTACGTGGGGCGATGAGAGAGAGATGTGGGCTACATGCGTTATCGCTGACAACGGTCAGCGAACTGTCCTGATCGACCATTAACTGCCGCCTGCCAGGGTGGTAGGGTGGATCAAGAACTGTTAGTGGAGTGTTTCTTGAAGGAAGAAAATGTGTGAAAAGTAACAAGTTGTCTGTAATTGTACATACATGTCTTGCTCGAATTCTTTGCCTCAATCTATCGAAAAGCTGAAACAGCTGATTAGCTGCGCTCAAATATCGCATTAGAAGGTAACGTAATCGTCGGCAATATTTTTGTATTGAAGGCAACCATTAACGTGCGCCGGTATGAATGGCAGCTCGGCGGGAAAAAAAAAACAGGGTTACTTGCTTCAAGCCCGCACTTAAGCGATAGGCCTGCGTGTAAAAGTAAATGTACTGTTTTGGAATCGATAATATTAATACAGCTTACCGTGGCTACATTTGGTGTGGGTTTTGTGAATGTGGGTGCAACGCGAGGAATAGAAACACTCATACGAGCCCGAATAGCGACCGCTTGCTCTTCGTCCTTCCTCGCGCGTGTCGCAAAGGTTTTGTGCTTCGTGCGTATTTCATTCATTTGCTTCTAAATCCGCGTCCAGATAAAACGTTAACAATGGAAGCATGCGAACGCGCCTGGTTCTGCCCATCCAAAGAAAAAAATGAGGAGTGCTGAACGTAAGCTTTATTTATTGCCATCATATAAGCGGTGCAAAGTCATGTTTCTCTGTAGTTCGCTGGTTTCTTTTTCACACTGACAGCACAACGCCAGTTGGGCGAGCGTTCACGACGTGTCCTGGCCACCTCGGCAATGAAGGCTTTCTTTTTTTTTTCGAGCGCAGCTCTTTGGCGCCAGTTTCTGCGTTTCGCGGCGTCGCCGTCGCCGTAGTCCGTTGTAACCAGCAGTGGAAACTTTAGTCGCGCTTTAAGCTGCGAAACCAATGGAGCGGGAGCTGGGAAAGCAAAGGAAAGGCGCATAACTACCCTCTTGGAACAGTGGACACCTCAATCGTGCTTTTAGCTACGTGGCGGTAGTGACAGATGTGCGCTGCATGCGTTGGCATTGACAACATTGTGCCATTTTAACGAAAGGAAGTGCGCATAACTGGCTCCCTGGGTCAGCGGACGCCTGAATCGCGCTTATAGGTACGTGGGGTGATGAGAGAGATACGTGGGCTGCAGGCATTGACAACGTTGAGTCAAAAACGCGGCGCTGAAACCATAGGCCGTCGGCGTTCATTGAGTTCACTGGCGTTGGGGTTGACAACGTTGTACACTCATATCATTTTAAAGAAAGGAAGTGCGCATAACTGGCTCCCTGGATCAGCGGACGCTTGAATAGCGCTTACAGGTACGTGGGGCGATGAGAGAGAGATGTGGGCTACATGCGTTATCGCTGACAACGGTCAGCGAACTGTCCTGATCGACCATTAACTGCCGCCTGCCAGGGTGGTAGGGTGGATCAAGAACTGTTAGTGGAGTGTTTCTTGAAGGAAGAAAATGTGTGAAAAGTAACAAGTTGTCTGTAATTGTACATACATGTCTTGCTCGAATTCTTTGCCTCAATCTATCGAAAAGCTGAAACAGCTGATTAGCTGCGCTCAAATATCGCATTAGAAGGTAACGTAATCGTCGGCAATATTTTTGTATTGAAGGCAACCATTAACGTGCGCCGGTATGAATGGCAGCTCGGCGGGAAAAAAAAAACAGGGTTACTTGCTTCAAGCCCGCACTTAAGCGATAGGCCTGCGTGTAAAAGTAAATGTACTGTTTTGGAATCGATAATATTAATACAGCTTACCGTGGCTACATTTGGTGTGGGTTTTGTGAATGTGGGTGCAACGCGAGGAATAGAAACACTCATACGAGCCCGAATAGCGACCGCTTGCTCTTCGTCCTTCCTCGCGCGTGTCGCAAAGGTTTTGTGCTTCGTGCGTATTTCATTCATTTGCTTCTAAATCCGCGTCCAGATAAAACGTTAACAATGGAAGCATGCGAACGCGCCTGGTTCTGCCCATCCAAAGAAAAAAATGAGGAGTGCTGAACGTAAGCTTTATTTATTGCCATCATATAAGCGGTGCAAAGTCATGTTTCTCTGGCGACGCCCGCGCCGCTGGCTATTCGGTCGTTCCAGCGACGGTGGCGGCGCCACGCGGCCTCTTCCTGAAGCAGCGAGCCGGTGATCGCTCTGCGCGGCGCGTGCAATCGCAGTGGTTTGAAGCGTAAGATACGCGTCAAAAATGAGTATATTCTGTTACTCTACGATGTGCGAATATTCGAAACAGCAAACATCTTGTTTCTGCCAACACGTAAACTGTTAAAAAAGCAGTGATTAAATATATTCGGCAGGTTGGTTACATGTTTCAGCCCCATGTACGGTCTGTTCCCCAATGACGTACTTAGTTGAAGCCAGGACACCGTGTCGTCAATGCATTCCTGTTCAAAATTTTGTTTATGTGACCAACGTAGCGTATTACAGCTACATGAAAGCAGTGCAGTGCTTACACACTGAGCTGACATGAAGCATACTGGTTATATTTTAAGACGGCCGCTTCCAGTAAACAAAGATTTTTCATCAAGCTTCAGTCCATTCTGGTCTAAATTAAACATGGCCACAACGTGATTGCTAAATTGAGATATAAATCACAAAAACTACATTTCTCGGATATAATGTGCAAAGTGGCTGGATAACAGCAAACGTTTCTTCGAAAATGTCGTCTGCTCACTCGATCACAGCTCTTTTCTCCCACTAGTTGAGCGTTCATTTCGACTGTGTTATGAACCTGAAATGGTCCTCTGGCTGCCGCTTCAAACAACAGTATACATTTCCTTTTCTATCACCGCATATGTGCCCAGCATACACTGCAGATAAACTATATAGTCGGATACAACTCTATCTGCAGTTATGCTCTGCCCACATGCAAGACCGCCAAACACAATTCCTTCGTGAGAAAATGTAGACCACTGGTAAAGCTTTTCTTTTTACCTAAACAAGCAGCTAATCACAAGTTCAAATTGTGGGCTCAAGGATCTTGATGTTGCTTGCTTGTTTGATACAGAAAAATATTCAAAAGTGTATTTTGATCACTGTTGTAATTGGTAAGTGGAGTATCCCCGGACGCCGCGGACCGTGCCCAGTATTACGAACAGCCAATTTTTTTTTAATTGTGTCCTTATAGGATCAGCGCGCAATAACTACACTGCCGCATTTATGCGGCTAAAGGCCGCACTCGTGTAAGCACGAAATATAACGTCAGGTTGTCTTGAGTCATTAAATTCTTCAGGCACCAGCTTAAAGCCTAGACTGTAGAATTCCGCATACGAGTGAGCCCCGAAAGGGACCAAAATTGCAAAAAAAAGTCAGGCCCTTACCCCCCTATTGACTGCAATCACCGCACAGAAATGTGCCGAAAGAACAAGAAAGTGAAAGCGCAAAAAATTGCAGTTCACAGTGTTTGTCGCACGTTACTCTGCTCAGTTTGCAAGTTTCAATGTAGATGAAGTTTTTGCGGCACTTGACAAATAGCAGTTCCATGCTACTATAGATAAAAATTTATTTCGAGCCTGTAATGCAGCGAAATTCAAGAAGGGGCTGATATTAATAGGTTACTGCGCTTTTTTAGGCGCTAAATCTCGAATGAAAGATGACACAATCTCAAGAAACAGCTTTGCTTCTACTGTGCGCACGCCTTAGCAGCGGCGCCATCACCGCCTCGTCCGCCATGTCGTACTGCCGCCGCGCCACCTATAGGAGCTGGAATGACCGAATCCTATAGCGGGCAGATTGAGGAGTGGAGGTCCGCCGTGGCGGCAGCTCCCGTCCCCATCTGTTCTCGTGTTGCGCCGTAGCACCGAGCATGCAAGCGTCGCGCGAAGAACAGCTATTTTCTTCCTTTTATTTCCTTATGGAATTTCCTTATTTCCTATTATTATTTTCCTTTTATTCCTTATGGTTTCTTTCGACGTTGTGCAACTTTACAGCTGAAACTACACGCGTTGTTTTAGCAGTTTTAAATCTTATTTCGACGTACTAGCGTTATAGCTGCAATGCTTCACGCAGTTTTCGCAATTTTGAATATTATTAAGGCGAAAGCCTTCAATGGCTCATACTGTCGTCCGTTAGCTGAGGGTGTCGCACCTTTGGCAGCCCTTAACTCGTATTAACTCGAGAACTAAAAAAGATAGGAGAAAACGAATGGTTGGTTGAGATAGAGGAGGAAACAATAAACCTGGAAGCACCGTTTTATGACTGTAGAATAATTAGTTAATTATTTACAGTGAAAAATATCACAATTGCGTCGAAATAGCGCGGTCGTCGATATAGCCACAAGAATGGTGTGACGTCGCATCCACCGGAAGTCGTCATGGCATAGTGAAAATTGCCACGGAATGGTCGGGAAAACGTCGGATTTGTGTCGAATTGGATGGTAAAATATATAGTTAAGCGTAATTAACACTTATTACTCCCGAAAGATGTATAATTTGGGTATCGATATAGCCACGGTGACAGTGTGACGTCACGCCCACCGGAAGTCGTCACGGCATAGTGTCCTCGGCTTTCGCCTCTCAACACTTCAGTTGCCAAAGTGTCCTCGCAATTTTTATATATTCTATAGTTATCTCGAAAAGTTTCGCAGAGAACACACACCTTTGAGGGCTGAAAGTTTTGGTGCAAAGGACGGAGACGAAGAAGACAATGCGAAGGCCTGAGGTATGTTAAGTGAGCTTTGTCCCAGTCCTTTGCGCCAAACTTTGTCCTACAACTTGAACCAACGAGACCAGACCAAAGCAATAACACACACCTGTTTGCTCCGACCGACTGTCAACGATACTGTTTCGGTTTCGTTCCCACATCTTGCGCAAGTTTTCTGCTGACATTCAGCTCACGTTTGCTGGGACGGAATACACTTGCGTGTTCAATACACTCGCCAGATACTTGACAGGACAAACAGGAGCCAGGTGCGAGAGGAGGGCCTCAGTATATTGACGCAGGTTTCAACAATATATGGCAACTCCTTTCGTCGAAAGGCTAGTAAGCGGACCTTCTTCCACTATATGCTGCCTAGAATTCCATCTTATCTTGTCTCTGTCCACCTTGGATCTTCGAGTGCTTGTGACGTTGAACTGAAGCAAATTTGTGCAAAATTTAATGGTGTGAAGTTTGTAAAGCCAAAAAAAAGAAAGAAGGAATCTACAGTATTGAAAACTCCAAGCACCGGTACTCTTCGTAGACGGCGTTATCCAAACTCTGCAACCCGATTTTTTTCCCGAAACTGCAGTCGAGCAAGAAAGGCTTTCCAAATATTTTCAGTTGTCAGTCTTCGTAGAGGGTCTCACACACTTTTCTAGAACGCTGTATGGCACACATGGCAAAACTGCGTTTTAAAAGTAATAAGTTCGATAACTAATTACTAATAAGTTATATATGAGTAGTAATAAGTTATATAACTTAATTCTTTACCGAAAATTTCTCAAATGTAATTCAATTACGTTATCAGTTACTGCTCACAGAACTTAATGACATTACATTAACATCAATTTTGAAGGGTGATGCGATTACTTTTAAAATACTTTCTAGTTTTCATGCCTACGAAGAAGCACACTTTTCAGAGCTCTCGTTAGTATTTCAGATTTCTTAATTTATTTCACCGCAGGAGCAACAAAGCTTCAAAGTGAGCGACGAAAACTTTTTCTTGTTTCGAAGAAAGGGCGTCGTTGGCCGTGCTGCTGAATAGCCGCTCTGCTGACGCAGGTGAGGGCAACCCAGTGCTCTGCATGAAAAGCTTCTTCATATTTCGGCACCACGCAATAATCTTAAAATCGCTGACGTCGCTGTTCATCTGGTGATTAATATAATCCTTCGGTGTGTCGTCTAGACGCGCCCGGTTGACCTTGAACAATTCTTCACCCGCGTCACTTGCGGGTGCCGCAACCAGGGGCGACCTCTAGAGGCAGCGCAAACAGATGCGGCCTCGCACTAGCTAGTCAGTAATAGTAAAATCGAATAATAGTTCGTCAGCTTAGTTGCGCGCAACGCCGTTCAACTTAGTCAGCCGCAGAAACTTTTTTCGAAAGGAAATAGAGTAAAAAAAAGGCCCAGTTCTCTTTCAAAACGCAATGCTCACATTCTTTAGTCTTCCCGCCAAACTTCGTCGCAGTCTACATACCCACTCCCCCGTTTTTTCCCCACAACTCGGGCCATAAGCAAAATACGACAGTGCAAACAAAACAAAGAAAACAGAAGTACGTCCAAACACTCGTCACTCTTACAGCGCCCAAGACAGAAATTAGCGGCGAAGCTGTAGCGCGTTCCTGCCCGGAGCTGTCTGTTCAGCTTGAAGCCTCTGAAGCAGGTTATTTCTTTCTTCGACTGTACTATGCACCTCGTCACAGCTTCCATGCGAGAATGTTCGCACCATGCACGTTTCCACATCACCCTCCGCACCTCGTAGCGACGATCGCAACCGTACACCTATGTGTCCTCGAACTCCTGACTCGTCTTGAAGTTCGAAACGCACCATTTGTCCCTACGGCGGTCCAAGCACAACCTTACAAATTATTACTGCTTGGAAGACTCTTGCGATATATTCAATCCTGCTGTTACACTGGCCTAGGCTTGCCGCGCGTCGTTCCGGCTTTCGAGGCACCCTACGCGGCATAAGAGAGAGCAAAGCTCTGCCGACAAAAAGAGGAGCTCTGTTCACTTTGAGAAAAATAATTTCGAAAGTAATTATTAATTTTGTTGTTAAAATACTGCTCTGACGTAATTCACAACAATATTAAATTATTAGATCAGAAAAGTAATGAATTACATCAAAAATTACGCGAATGTTTGTTAAATTACTCCAATTTCGTTACAATCATTCAGTTAGTGCCGTGTTTGTCTCATGGTGTCCAGCGGCCCTTCGGAGAGCTTTGCCGCTCCCTCACGAGCTTGTAATGTAACTTTTCGAGGTCTCAGAAGCAAACTCTGATCAATGTAAAATGTTCTTTCAAGCCTTATAGTTGTCTTGATAATGAGACTAATGCATTCTGCTGCACGCCATTAGAGGGCTCTATTCAGATGTGTGGAGCAATGCAGCATTTCGTACAAAGAAGCTCTAAGAGACTAGTCTTAGTCGTCTAATCTACTTCATTAGTCAAAGTTAATCTTGCGTTGCTAAGCAGAACTAACGCTTAAATATAGTGTTCCACAGAAATACCATGGCAGTTGCGAACCGCCGGCACACTCTGTAAATTTGGATTGGAGCGCAGGATTTAAAGCCACTTCTAATTCCTTTTCTTAATGAGTCTGAAGCTTCTCAGCAAGTTAACAGTAGAAACACTCCTCTTCAGAAAAACGCCTTTCCGTGCGAAAGGAAGATTCAGCAGATTTTCAATCAACGACCTGAGTTTGCACCTAATTTGCTCTGAAGCAGATTTCTTCGCTGGACGTAAGTTTAAGAAGCTGAGAAGGAAAGAACGTGGGACGTCTAAGGAAGATAAGGACAACGCGCAAATCGGCACTTGAGGCAAAGAGCATTTACGTTCCGCAGACTTCGCGCCGAAATCAAAATGAAAGCACCTGCAGAGAGAACCAATTGTATGGCATGAAACCGCACAACTGTAAAGCTGATGCTGCTAATCCCGCATTCATCCAGTTTTTCCCGCGGCATTCACCGCATGTATAGAAAAGAAATTGAGCTTAGTTCAAGACAAAACCATTCTCTTAAATTCAATCGTGAGCGAGGGGTCATAGACAGAAAGTGCTTTCGATCAGTATTTTAATTTCAAATGCTGTCAAAACCACGAGCGCTACGCCTGAGGACGACTCTCCAGTGAAAATATTTTGGGGGGGCTGAACGCGGCCTACAACTTTCATCCAGTGCTGAAAGAAGAACATTTTTATCCGCTGTTCTAGGGTCTGTTGCACTGAAAATTAAACCTTATCTTTTTTAAGCTACGTGCAAAAATTTTTCAGTGGATACCTATTTCTAATAAAATTTAACATTCTTTTTTCGCTATATGACTGCTGTCTTTACTGAACCCTAATGTTCCTTAAAACCTAATGTTTTTTTCAAAATCCCTGCAGTTTTCAATTCCTTTTATTTCCTTTTTCAGAGGAGGAGACAGGACAAAAAGCCGTGACAACGGCTTGACGCGGGTCCTGCCCCATTACAAATTGGCAGTCATACAGATACCGTTTGGCACAAGTGTTTGACAGGCGAAGAGAAAAAAAAAATAAAGGAACACGCAAGTATTATCAACCTTTGAGCAGTCACTCAACACACAGCAAGTTTCGAAAATGAATGCGAATAGACATAAACAGTAGTCATCAAAAAACGTGAATTAGGAAAGACTAAAAACATGCTACACACTTCAAGTAGGCAAAGACGATAGAAATAACTTAATCTTAGAATTCGGGTTAGGAAAAAGATTGAACGACTCTTGCTCCAACCGATTTAACAAAGAGGGGAGCGTGTATGACAAAGTTTCTTTGCAGTAGTTTGCTCGTGGTGTGGGCACATTCCACATTTCACTATGGCGGGTACGGTGACAAGATTAATTTATTTCCAGCTTCGCGATTTCCGCTAAGATGTTATCATTATTTTTAACAGATGTCTTGAAGCATACCAGCAATCTGCAACCATACATTCTAAAAATGGGAGCAATGTCATATCGCAAAAAGAGATCACAGGAAGGTTAACGGTAAGGAACATTAATGTTCCTTAATGTAATGTAAAGTAATGTACAGTACAGAATTGTATTTTCGAGATTCTCCGATGGAAAGCTATAATATGACAGAGTCGATATGCAGCGCTCTGCTAGCGTGCCGGTGCAGCATCTGAGCAGTGCGACATAAACTGGAATGAGAGCGTAAGCTATGCAGTCTTTGCCAAAAGTAACCGGGCAACAGTGGTTCCTTTCTTATCCGCGTATTTAAGCACTTACAGCAGCCCTTAATCTCTGAACCTGTGTTAAGTAAGGTGAACCTTTTTCCTCACGTTCTGACGCCTTTCGGTCTTTAGGGGTGTCGTAAAGACTCCTTTATACGGTTCAGAAGCAAAAATCTGTTGCTCGGTTACTTTTCGCAAAGGGGGTACGTCATAAACAGGACCCAAAGGCTTGAAGCGTGATGCCTATAGGCATGCCTTAGCCTACCATTGGCGAAACAGACCTCAGTTTTCTCATAAACGTCATGCATGCAGAAACTGACATCGTATTGCAACAAGCCCACTTGTGCGGGCTTTCCGGACTTCTTTTGAGTAGTATTTTACAGTTTTATTCGCTATTGCCCACGGTTGAGTAAAACTAAGCGCAAAATGCTAAATGGCGAACTTTTCTACTGCATAAGCAAGAAAAAAATCACAATGTCACAGAATGGCTCACTCATATGTGAACACAAAAAACTTCGCTGCATGTCCAACATTCTCGTACAAAAATTTAGAAAATTAGAAAATTGTAAGGCACTGTCATGGAAATATTGAAGGTAATGGTCCATTATTCTGATGTGTAGCAAAATCTTTCTTTTAAAGTGTTTCTATCGATCGCATCGAACAGTTAGAACTGCCATAGAAAACCAATGGGGAACGCTTTTGGCGATAGCAAAAACGTGAATAGAAAAAAAAAAATTAAAGACGGTCGTCCGGTGAACTGCGTATATATTGATTGTTAGAGTGAAACCTTACTTTATGTGAAAAAAATGTCGTTCATAAGCGGTTTCCCGCTAAAAAATGCTTTTGTACAGAATTGCTTTGTACGTTTTTGGCAAGTTGCAATAAATTTCACCCAAATCCTCTTACCACATTTTCAAAAACCTTTTCATTGTTTCCAGTATTGTCGTTTAACGCTATTTTCATTTTGTTCTAGGTAAAAATGCTCAGGCGTTACTGCGGTATAGGGCGATTTTAATAAGTTTCTGAAAATATCCACGAAGCGCTTCATGTTTTTAAAATCTTTTGCACTGCATTAAAGAGAAAAGAGAGCACTCTCTTGTGAGTACAGATGTACAGAGTTCACGCATCCCATTTCGCTGGTCCCCAGCATGCCCGGTAAAGATAGCCCGGTGGCCCTAGGACCACTTTTCGCCACGAGAAACTGAGCGTCCCGCTTATGCGACCGAGGCCTTCTAATAAGCTGACCGACGCTCGAGGTCGATCTAATTGCTGCACTTTCCAAAGCAAACATTTTCGAAAAGGGGTCTCTTGTGGGAGGTTCCTGCACAAATTTTTCCTCGTGTTCAGACTGCCAAGGCCAAACTCTGACGTGGTCGGCGTTCGCATCGTGATTCGAATTCTTCAGATTCACAGGATATTCACCATGTCATCCTGCGCCCACACTTTGCTCAGCTTCCCTTACAAGGAGTGGGAGGATAAAGCCGCCCCTCAGCCAGCCCACGAAAAACAATCGTAAAGAAAAGGAGGGTAAAGCTGAGCCTGGCACCACTCTGGGAGTCGCCTTTCGTCGAGCGCCGTCCCGGCCGTGCTTTGCGACAGAGATGCGCCGTATTCGCTTCAGCTGCGCAACAACGGTATTTGCGCGCCGTGTCTGTCTCCGTAGCTCAAGCTTGCCTCGCGTCGCTCGTTTCGTGTATACGCGTGCGTGTGCTCGCTCCGCGTGTAAGACGAGTAGTTCGGTGGCGCAAACCGTGTTCGGCGTAATGGCTCTACCTCACTCCGGAAAGACCAATTACGTCGAAAACGCGCGCGTTTGCTCGCCTGTGCCGGGCCCCGCGTCGGTCTGCGATCGATTTGGAGGCCGCTTCTCGGTCTCGCCGATCATGCTGCGTGCACGCACGTTGGAGACGCTCGACGCTGCCAAAAGAAGAAGGTATCTGGGAGAAACTGTGTAACAACTGACTCGGAAGCAAGCGGAAACTAAAAACGATTTTATTTGCTCGGTTCCCGACTCGCTGCGTCAATCGTAGGGACGTAGTAGTCGATGCATTGGGGCATGCTATGAATCACGAGCACGCGGCCTCGATTGCCCCTCTCTCGCTTCTGTCTCTCTCTCGTTTCGTATTTCATTGCTGCGCCAAATTCATTCTGCAGTTCTGTCAAGACATTTGCCTTATCTCAATGATATGTCTCTCGAACAAAAAAGCAGAGGTCTTCGGTTTATTTCTAACAGGTGCACGCTATGACAATACGCACATAGAATCGCTGCTTCTCAACACGCATTGCGCAGAGAATTCTTGCACCCAGAACAAAGAGCTGAAAGGCAAAAAAGAATGCCACTAAAGGAATGAGTTTAGCGTTGAGTGTTTTGGTTCCGAAGTTCGAATATTAGTTTTCGATTCGCGATCCTAAATGTCCTCGCGTGTTTTTTTTTATATATATAATAGCCTTAGTTTTAGTTACATTGATGGAGTGTGCTTAGGTCCTATTGGCCTCGTTTATCACATCTTCACATGCGCTTGATGAGAAGAACAATGAGACGTCATCTGCATACATAACACACTTCGCATGCAGGCATTGATTAACGATATCATTTATATGTAAGTTAAAAAGAAGCGGTCCAAGGATACTTCCGCGAGGTACGCCAGCAGTTACTTTTTTTTACTGAGGAGCGACCGCTATTAATACTAACAAACTGAAAGCGATGTGTAAGATATGACGCAAGAAGCGTATGAACACGACCCCTGAAGCAGTAGTGGAACAGTTTTGTCAAAAGTGTATTATGACTGATGTAGTCGAAAGCCTGCGAAAAATCTATAAAAACACCAAGGGCAAGTTTCTTTTCCTCGAAACACTGTAAGATATACTCTTTTTGGCTTAGTAATACTGTCTCGGTAGATTTATCTTTGATTAAATCAAACTGCTGAATCTGTTATTATTTGGTGTCTGTCACAAAAGCATGGTATTCGCGTGTAGATAATTTTTTCCAGTCCTTTAGAAAAGATTGGCAGCACGGAAACCGGCCTGCAATTTGAAACGCAAAGCTTATCACCTTTCTTATACAAAACTGTCTCTTTAGCTATTTGCATGCGCCGTGGGAACACTCCGTATTAAAAACTTGCATTAAATATATGTGCTAAAATTGGGGCTAGAATATCTGACACATGCTTCACAGGCCGTATCTGCAAATCATCTGCATCGTGGCATCTGCTGTTCTTCATGTTCATGAATGCAGTGAATACTTCAGAACACGTAGTTGGACTTAGATACATAGAATCGCTACTTTGCCTGATGCGAGCATCATATGATATGTTTGGCGAACTTTGGTATTCTCAGGTGATGAAATATTGATTAAATGCCGCTGCTAGTCCCTGCCCATTTACACTTCGTCCTTGATGGTCAAATGTTTAGGGGAATTCCCCATGGTGGAGTAGATTTGTAGTAAGAGAGTAATTACTCATTGACATCATCCCAAGCGCAGCCATACGGCTACAAAGGAAAGCTACACAGCTGTGTAGATTTTGTTTGTAGCCGTATGGCTACGCTTGGGTGGATGTCAATGAGTAATTACTCTCTTATTACTTCGTCCTTGAATAAGTACTTCTTGAGGAGAGCTAGTCTGCGGTGTGCGTAAAACAACGTTGTTAAACTGGTTCCATAACTTTCGGGAATGACCGTGGCATGATTCGAATTTGCCGTAGTAATGCGAATCCTTAGCGCGCCTTAACATTTTGTTTAGCTTATTTCTCAGGACTTTGTATCTTGCTAATAGTTCGGGATCGCGTGTGTTAATGAAGTCTTGGTACATTTTTTTCTTTAGATTGCATCTCCTTGAGCAATTGTGACGTCATCCACTCTCTGCCCCCTTTCCGAGGTGCTGCGTGCGCCTTGTACGGAAAATGTTCGGTGTAAAGCGCTTTAAATTTATCAAGAAAGCTATCATAAGCGGCTTCCACGTCTGTCATAGAGAGCACGTCAGACCAGGTTATATCTGAAACAGCCTGTCTGAAAGAAGCAAGGTTTTTCTCAGTTATTGCTTGATAAAAAGCAAGCACGTGCTGGTCTTTTCTTCATACCTGATTTCACCCCTAGCAGTATTGGGAAATGGTCACTTAGGTCGTAATAAAAGACAGCGGACACAATGCTCTTTTCGTCAAAATCAGTAATAAGAAGGTCAATGAGTGATTCTGTATGCATAGTAACTTTTGTAGGCGTACCAATTGTATTCATGCGGCCATTTGCGGAGAGCAGCAAAATAAAATATTTTGCTGTTCTGCTATCGGAAAGCAGGTTTACAGTAAAATCTCCGCCTAGAATGACGCTGAAGTTGTTAGAGTTCACAAAATTCAAAAATATATCAACGAAAGAAAATAATTCTGCAGTGCGGCCATCAGGAGGGCGGTAACAAACCGCACTGCACTGCCCGGACCTGCGAGTATTCTAATGCTAGGTGAGACCCGATGGGTACTATTGGGCACAGAAGCCTCCAGGACAAATGAGCGGCAACCGAAACTTATAGCTCTTTTATTAGCAGGTGTCTTGAGATCACACTTGTTAAGGTTACAGTCGGCTTACGCGTTCTAATGTGTGGTAGCCAAATGAAGCGATTTGTTGAGAGACGCGGTATTTATGCTTCTATATTGCTTTCCACACGTGCTGAAGGCTTCTGTCCACCATAGCACTTGCATTATTGACCGTATGCCATGCAAACAGTGTAGCGTCTTTCTGCAATAAAATATGAAGTGGAAAACATTAATCAGCAAGGCTGTTTGCAGGCTACTGTCACGAATTCACTCCCGGCGACAGTAACTGCTTTCACTATCGCTGCCACTATGACCATACGCCGTAGGGTTTTAAGCAGCATTCCTCTCACGCGATGCCCTCGTCATAGAAACTGATTAGTTTCTGCACCATACTGGCGTGCGTAGCTGGTATTTAGAGCCAATCGGAATATGCGTCCCTGCGTCCTTTACAACCCGCTGCAAGTTCAGCCAAGTAACTATAGCTTTCCCTATGCGCTGCCCTTTAACTGAGGGTTCTCGGAAGCGCTGACGGCACAAAAAAAAAAAATCGTCGCTTGGAGGAGCATCGCACGTATGCTGTACCAAGGATGCGGGAGACATTAATTTGCACGTCTTAGGCGCTGCTCTTGCTAATATTGGATGCTCTGCAGGAGCGACCCACGCCTCACCCACGCGCAAGGGCGTGCGCTGTATATTTTGTGCCTGGTGTCTCCACATAGCACAGCGGGCAAATTTATACAAACGCAAAGGCGGGGAATTCGCGAGCGTCCATTCTACAGCTTGAAATGTCACTCTGAGCGACAAAAAGGAAAAAAAAAAGCGTCCTCAGCCAATAGCATTATAAATTGTGTTTTTCACGGCTGTGTCGAAACCGCTGTCGCCATAAAACCGTGGGGCAAAAAAAAAAGACTCAAGAAAAGCAGAGAGGCTCCATAAAACTCAAGCATTCGATGCCACTTGGGAAAAGGCGCGGCATTCCTTAAGAGTGTGAACGCTGCACTCGCGCGAGAAGAATGACGCGAGGGAGAGCACAAAAAAAAAATGTAATCTTGAAAATGAAGCGCATTTAGTTCCTTCGTTTTTTTTTTTTTTCCTGGCGCCTTGCACTGAGAACAAAACGTTTCGAGGTGGAGTTTCCTAGGCACGGGGCATCCATCTTGATCTTACTTTGCATATTTATGAGCTGGGCATTCTTTCAACTGGTTACATCGCGCCGTTCACAAAAGTTTCCATACTGGCCTCGACAGTAGTGCACCCGCATACGACTATCACCTCGAAGAATATGGGCTTTGCATATCTCATAGTAAGTGAGGGTAATACCCAAGTCCTTTATTTTTCGCTTCTTCCTTCGTGTTTGCGTTTATGGCTGGTCTTGCGTAGTAACAGTCCACTACTAAAGAATTGCGTATCTTCATTTTTCACAATAAGCAACCAATCAGATACGGCGCTTATGCAGCCCGTACTAACTCATAGGATGAATTAATACTGTGGCCCCAGTATGCAGCATGGTTTCTCCTTTTTTTTTTTTTTAAACACGTGCCTCGTTTTCATTCCAGTCTATCCCTCGGGCCCGTTTTAAAGTGGAGACGTTGCGGAGAAACATGTTTGGTAACAATTTATTAGGGCCAAATAGTTGTACTGTATAACGGGCAACGTCTGTATATGACCTTGCGTTACGTGCTTGTATCCGTGGGAAACACGGTTGGGTACCACTTCGTATCTTATCCTGCAAGACAAATACAACACGCCTGGCGTGGTGTCATTCTTCTACTTCAGCCAGTGTAGTCACTGCATAAATGATAACTGAAGTCACTTTTCTAATTGACATACAAGCACTAGACTAATTATTCCTCTATGCTTGTCTCGGGTCTAATGCCTGCTGGTTGCTTTGGGATGTAATATCTTAGAGGAAAGTGTTTTCCTTGGTTGCATTACTTTTTTTGTTTCGGAAGCTTTCCCTCACCACTCGGCTTTCTACTGTGCTGGAAACCACACACATTCACTGCCCAGTGAAGACAGTTATCCTGATTTATCGAAAAGCACCCAATGGTGGCGTTCTGTTTTAAGACGTCTTAAAAAATAAAATTCTTGCTCTCCTCAGCCCCTGACGGATGTGCCACCTGCATTCTGAAGAAGTTTCAATCTGGTGATACCCCATGCAGTGCGGATTGGTTTCATACATTTAGTTGTTCCCCAACGTCAATCAGCCGCATTTCATGTATCTCATTTGTAAGAGGACGTTCTGCTATCTTTTCACTGAGGTGCACGTAGTTTTTAGACTGTAGCAGCCGCGTACTGAAGTCTCTTGTTCCGTCCGTCCGTCCGTCCGTCCGTCCGTCCGTCCGTCCGTCCGTCCGTCCGTCCGTCCGTCCGTCCGTCCGTCCGTCCGTCCGTCCGTCCGTCCGTCCGTCCGTCCGTCCGTCCGTCCGTCCGTCCGTCCGTCCGTCCGTCCGTCCGTCCGTCCGTCCGTCCGTCCGTCCGTCCGTCCGTCCGTCCGTCCGTCCGTCCGTCCGTCCGTCCGTCCGTCCGTCCGTCCGTCCGTCCGTCCGTCCGTCCGTCCGTCCGTCCGTCCGTCCGTCCGTCCGTCCGTCCGTCCGTCCGTCCGTCCGTCCGTCCGTCCGTCCGTCCGTCCGTCCGTCCGTCCGTCCGTCCGTCCGTCCGTCCGTCCGTCCGTCCGTCCGTCCGTCCGTCCGTCCGTCTGTCTGTCTGTCTGTCTGTCTGTCTGTCTGTCTGTCTGTCTGTCTGTCTGTCTGTCTGTCTGTCTGTCTGTCTGTCTGTCTGTCTGTCTGTCTGTCTGTCTGTCTGTCTGTCTGTCTGTCTGTCTGTCTGTCTGTCTGTCTGTCTGTCTGTCTGTCTGTCTGTCTGTCTGTCTGTCTGTCTGTCTGTCTGTCTGTCTGTCTGTCTGTCTGTCTGTCTGTCTGTCTGTCTGTCTGTCTGTCTGTCTGTCTGTCTGTCTGTCTGTCTGTCTGTCTGTCTGTCTGTCTGTCTGTCTGTCTGTCTGTCTGTCTGTCT
>NC_143014.1:188785280-188832780 GCF_055824585.1 Amblyomma mixtum | reverse complement strand
TTCATCTTAAAAATGGCTTTTGGTCCCCAGGAGTGTTCTGTCTACATTGGAGGTTTGGGTGTTTTGAATATAAGGATTCTTCTTCCCAAATCTCTTCCTTCGACAAACCTTGCACTTCGCGAGTGACAGTTAAGAGAGCGTCCAACGCCATGAATACTGCGTCACTGCCCCACTCAGCTGGCACTGATGCTGTGGACGCGGACGTGCCCGGCGTTGTTATCAGCGAACAAACAGGCTGCTTTCTTTCTTCCGACTGTTGTGTTTACGGACACTAGTGACAGGCGTTACCTCCAAAGAGCTCTAAAGTCAAAACCTGCAACTACCGCTAGTGAGACGCTCAGTGAGGCGTGTAATGCGCCCGTCTTTTTAGTCCTCGCTTATGAATCTCACCCACCCTCGAGTCGTTAAAATGCCTCCCACCGCAAAAGGCCCATTGACTTGGCTGTGTCGGTGCCCGCAAGAGCGAAAGCAAGCCGGCTTAGACGTCACCAGCGGTTCCCAGGTGGCAGTGACAGGCGCTCTGCGAGCCATTAGCCGCCCTGCCGCCCTCTCTCGGTTTTCGCGCGCAGATTTTGTGTCTGCTCGTTTGCGTGGCTCTGCGATATTTTGCGCTACCTTTCGAAGATAGACGAAGGTTTGGCGTCACAGCGCTGTCGCAGTAAAAGTCGTCCAACACAGAGCAGTCCTCGGCTATCCTGGATCCTGCATGGTTTCACTGCCTAGATTCTAAACTGCGAACTGTACAATCTGTGAAAAAGCGCGCTTTCTTATTACCTATTTAAAGCAGTTTCGCTTATTCTGACGACGCTGTCGCACTTGTTTGGGCATGTAGTTATAAGTGTGAGACGTCGCTCCCTTTAGTCGCATCACAATTTCGGGCACCCAGAACGAGCCTCTGGCATGGCATCTGAGCTGTTGGCAGGAATGAACCGATATAATGTGCGCATTCTCTGCAGTTTCGTGTCGATGAAAAGGGCTGCTGTTTGATGGGGCCACCTGTTGTCTTGCTACGATACTTTCCCAAACAGGCTACGATACTTTCCCGAACAGCCCACTTTTAATGAGCTCTAAGAAATAGTGCGTTTTCGTGCAACGCACTTTTGTTACAGTCCTGCGCATTTTCGAGAACCTACATAAAATAGACGAGCCGCCGTGGAATTGATAAGCTGGACGTAGCGTTTCTTTACTGCCTGCCTAAAATTACGAGGTGCACTTAAGTCTTCTTACGTGCGAAATGGCGAAAGCTGTGCGCTGTCCGCCACCTGCGCCACCTACTGGACCGACACCGTACATTGCGAGGGGGGTTTTCAGTGGGTGCCGCATGATGACGCTACGACTGCACGTCAAGCCGAAGAAAATTTACCAGAAACGGAGGGAATTTGGTACTCTCCTGATTGCGACATCTGTAATTAACATGCTCATAATTACTGTAGGTTTCAGTACATATCTCGAAGATATTTTTTAATTAAGAACTACGCATTCACTAGAGTGCTTTTATTCAGTTTCAAACGCCGGAAAGACTTTGTTTTTAATTCCCACAGAGTGTGTTACCTAATGGCCATGCAACATGACCACGAACCCTTTGACACGATTTTCCTGCTCGGACTTCACAGCCTGTGGAAAACGCGCATGCTGCACTGGCATGCTGAGCCTGTTGTCTCCTTCAGCACACATTTACGTCAGATGGTGGGCCAGCTGAAAGGCACTTGCGAAGACAGTGACTATCAACAGGACTGGGTCCCGTTATCGGTGACCTGTCTTTCCTTGCCACCGTTTTAGTTGTGTTAAGAAATGTGGTTTAGTTGTGTGATGTTGTGTTTTCATTCAGCTTGCTCGGCTACTGGCTAATTACTTTGTAAATAATGTATATAGCTCTTTGCTGTATATAAACAAGTGTAATAAATACCATGCTGCGAAAAAAAGTGTCGTGATGGAGTGGCAGCATCCGCTTCTCGCTCTCCGGCGGTCCGGGTTCGATTCCCGCCTCGTCCCAAATTTTGTTTTGCAAATTCATTCATCTGGAGTGGCGTAATCGTGCGGACACGTTCTGCGGAGAAGTTCAGCGGACACAACTGAGCTATATAAGCCTTTGGCATTAAAAAGCATGACCATAGCTTGGAAAGGCGGGCTCTTTGAGGGACGGTACTCACACCGCCGGGATTCATTACCAACGCTCCTTCGCCGTCGTTCCCCACAAAAGCGTAGCACGATTAGGCGACTTCTCAAAATCCTTCTCGGAGTTTGCTAGTAAGCTGAGAATAACAGTAGCGGGAATAGCTAGTGGCGACAGCACTATTATCCATTCGTAATATTCACCTCTACACCTTTTCCCTGTTAACGGCGAGAATTGGTTTGGTTTGGTTTATGGGGTTTATGGTTTATGGAGAATTAGCATAGCGGAGGCCTGCACGTCTGCGCGTGCAGTTTTACGAATGTCCCTTGTAAACCCTTGCGCTAACTACGGGGCAAAGCAGTTCGCGCAGATTTTGCAGGTTTTCGTTTACTGAACGCGTAAAGCCCAAAATTATGAGGAAGGGAAACGCACTTTTGGCGTCGTTGAAGCAAAAGTGGATAAACTCTTGCTTCTGTGTACCATGCCGACGGTTCGTGACACAAACAAAGTGTTTTGGCGGCCGGCACACTGCAAGCAGCAACAATCTATCATATGATCGTAATGTTTTACATCACTGCACTAGGGAGGGAGATAGTAATGTTTTACAGCAATAATAGGAGATCACGACCGAATTCCTTTAAGCTCGAATAGAAAATTTTTCTCGAGCTTTGATGCAATGTTTCAAAAGCCGCCTTTAAGACAAGGGGTCGAGCAAAATATAACTCAGAATCAACGACTGGCTGCAGGAAATGGAAACCGTCGCTTCTGGAAATTCATTTTGTCAGAACCTGCGAGGTCAGCATCGCTTGCCCTTTTGAAGATTGTAGCCAAACGTTGGACGGGGCAAAAAATAAAAAAGTAAAGGCGGTTGAAGGAAACCGTACCCGACAAACCTTCTGGCTGTGTCTTCCAAGTGGAGAGCGTCAGAGCTTTTCAAAAGAAAATAAGCATTACCAAAAGATTCCATTTTTCTCGGGTGAGCGAATCATTTTTGGGAGAAACAAAAAAGAAGAAGAGGGAAGGGAAGGGAAGCAACCCGATTCCCGACAGTCGTTAAACGGAAAAGCTATTGTGTTATTCAAGCGCGTGGACATTCAGAGATACCATACACGGCCAGCCCTGGCCCCTATTAGGCATTAAAAAGTAAAAGCCCCCGACTTCGTCTCGGACCGCCACGCGCATAACGCAGCACACCCACACACACAAAGAAACAAAAACGCTCAGACAGTCTGCCTGACGTCCTGCACTCCAGCCACAAAGGAGAGACCGCCCGGAAAGATCAAATATCCCCCTTAGAGGTACTCAAAGAAAACAGCAACGCGAAGCTGTCGGCGCGCATTAAAGGGAAAACAGGCAAGCTCCCCGCGGATGGACTGTCGCCTCACCCCGATAGGCCGCCGCCTGGCGACGCGTTCGGGCAAAGATTGCAGCAACGGGCTTTCTCCCTTTTTTTTTCTTCATACCGCCGCCACACGCTCTGGAATATTGAAACTGCGCTAAGGTCGGTCCATACGGCCATTCCTGCAGATTTACAGTCGCCTGTCTCGAATGTCAACCGGCTGTCACGCTGCATCGCCTCAGACGCGAACATACCGGGGCCCTCACCCAACTTATTACTCTGTCATCGTTTATTTATTTCTTATGTTTTGCTTCTCAGCGGGTACCTTGGAATCTCGCAATAATCAAACCCGGCGACAGAAAAGGCCACGGTACTATTTCGCATCCAGCCTGTCGGCAAGGCGCGTTTTGTGTTTCGTGCTCGCGTAGCTGGCTCGCAGTTCATTGCCCACGAATCCGCTGGAAAGGAGTCTGAGACGCGAAGGTTGAGCGCTTCCGAATTGCGGCGGGAACCGTATTTTCCGGTCCTTTTTCTTCACTTAGCGTGAGCTACGATGTTCTCTTTTGATGCTGGCTTTTCGGGTCACATGACGCCGTCTTAGGCACTCCTGTTTATTATGGCCGACGTTGTTACGCCTTCAGCATTCCGTTACCATCGGTGCTGTTTAACGCATTGCATGCATCTGGGCAGTTATATTCCAATCAAGGAATGAAAGAACGCAGCGGAAATTATAACTGCACGCACAGCCCTCTAGTTAATTACTTTGTGTATGGAGCATGCGTTTACGAATATTTTTTATTTATATCAATTTATTTTCGTCCGTTCATTGACATCGCCCCCCCCCCCCCCTCCCCAACGTCTGTCTTCTGTTTAGTGTTTTGTATGTTTATTATGCGGAGCTTATGCTAAAGTGCAGCAGGATTCTAACACTGAATTACAAAAATTTGTCTCGTGAAAGAAGGGAATGGTATGGAGGTTTCAGTTCCCGAATGTGGCTATGGGGCGTTTAAAGCCCCGAAGCTGCAAATGAGCTGTGAACAGGACGCAGACACGATACTTTTAAAAAAAAAGTATCTTCGATGCCGGTACCCGATATCCTTAAAAAATGTATTTTTGGTACTGCTACAAGATACCGAATCAAAATTGATTTCTGAAACAGATGCTCGATAGTGTGTCGTCGATATTTCGATGCTCCAATGAAAGCGCCAGTATTATTAAAGCTGGTAAAATAATTTGCTAAATTCCTAAATTCTAGTGTAACTTTACTATATTTGCTAAGTCAAGATTTTTGGTGTATTTGATATAGCACACTGTATTCTAAACGGTTTAAACGAATGTATAGCCCCACGGATTTCTCCAATTTCGTTTAGTCAGCTCAGATCGTTTCGTTAAATCTTCAGCATTGGAATGAAGCCATAATGACGTTGAAGCGATCACTTCCATAAGCAACATATCAAAATCTTTTTTATATAAATACATTGTTCTTCATGCCAACCGGCCTCTGAGCACTTGACTACGTACGAATAAACTTGAAACTGTTTCTGGTGCTCTTCGTTTGTTGCAGCAGTTCTTACCGGCTGCCTACGTCTTTTCCCTGTGCTAAACGGTGCAAGCTTAATGCTCTCGGAAAAGCTGTACAGTTATTTCTTCAGCACTTTGTTTAACAGACGTTTGAAGATGAACGTTCTTCGTTGAAGGCTAGAAGGAAAACAACAAAGAATAAAAGGACTGAAAGTTTTTATTACGAAAAATATATCTTGCTGATCTCTGTTCTGAAGACATTTTTTTTTTTTACTCAACGGTAGTAAGAAACAACATTTCCTCAAACCGTTGTTCTCAAAAGAGCCTTGGGATGCGGCCATGCTTTAAGCGAAGCGAAGGAAAAAAGTCTGTGTATAGAGGAGCACACGAACACGTCGCCGTGTTGTATTTTATGAAGGCGGCTTTTAAAAAACGATCGTTTTTTTAGGCGCATGCGGATGAGTCCCATGCGTCTCTGCGCGCGAGAGCATGAGGCCGCAGGACGGAAGAGGCATTGTACGATCAGTTATCTGCTTGTGACCGAGCCGGACGTTTCCAGCCTTTTTATTGGCGCACCCGACACTGCCGCCCGTGCGCCAGCCCGTGCGGCGGCACAGGGATGTGTCGCAGCAAAACAAGCCGATATCTCGCGGTAAAAATACCCTCATTGATTGTGGCTCACTCGAGACATCGGGTCATGTTTACCTTCGAGGTTTTTCGCTGAAGGAAAAACCGCGATCGGCTTTAATAGCCATGGATATCGGC
Source organism: Amblyomma mixtum (assembly GCF_055824585.1). Classification (NCBI taxonomy): domain Eukaryota; kingdom Metazoa; phylum Arthropoda; class Arachnida; order Ixodida; family Ixodidae; genus Amblyomma; species Amblyomma mixtum. The sequence continues at coordinate 188,827,042 of NC_143014.1, read as the reverse complement.
GCGGCCGACCCTGACGTCCGCGAACGAATTCACGGCAACAAACTTTACAACACCGCAGGTGAGCTTTAACTGAAACAGCGTCGTGAAAAATGATTAACGTTCGAGCTATTTCTACTCCAGAAAGTTCTCGCATCACAGGGAGATCGTGTACAACTTCTCGTTCGATCGCTAGTCGGCTAGTATCAGCTGTACGCAACCGCCCATATGCAACCATTCTCACGATGGTCTAGGATTTGTGCCCCCTAATATCTGAAGAGTGTCCTCGCTGAAAGTTACGCTATCCCCAAGCGTGCGATAACGATTTCAGAACGACGACGCTATTCGTATCTCAAACTCTCTAGGCACGGATTAGAACAAGCTAGGTTATCAGTACATTATTCAAGCGTCTGTAAATACATCCAGGAAATTCACATTGATGTCTCAAACAGCTAAAATCAAGTACAGGTAAAATCATCAGTCATTTTAACTAACACACTTGCAGTATTTTTACGTATTTAACTGCCTTTATTTAGCAGCCGTTTCATTGACACATGCCCGGTAGTTGTCATTACAATGTGAACAGGCCTCCTTGCTGTCTGCCCACATAAATGTCATTGCAAAATACACTTATATATTCATTGATATAAGGAGTGTCTCTCTGAGTAATGCATACATTAAATATTCCATATTTTAGCACACTGCTGTCAAATACAAATTCAAATACACGAGAAAATTATGATGTTCCCAATAACCCGGAATATGCAGGAGTAGCTGTAACTGCAGTAGTTCTGCATTTCACAGGAGTGTGACCGTGCAACAATACTGATTTCTTTCTGTCATGCTTTCCATTCCATTAGAAAAGCCAGAGGAGAAATACCACAATGTGGCGGCAATTAAAAGGGGTCAAGCCATGTAACAATGTGCTGAAATGCACGGCTTTGTTTTTTGCACAGCGACAGCGGGCAACTAGTTTCACTTTAGCAGTCATTCCTGAGCTCGTATTTCAGTCAAAAATTGCACAAGCCGCAATGCAGCCGTGCAGACTAGAGAATTGTGCTGAGAGCCATTCAATGTCGACACATGCAGAAACAGGCTGGCATGCTGTCTGCGCAACTCCAAAGAATTGTAAAAGTGGCCATGTGAATGGAAAACAAAGTTGTTGCTTAGTATTGCGTAAAAGGCCATTGCTACATGCCATCCTCAGTTTGAACGTAATAAGGTGCGGAATTTTGGAAACTGGCTTGCAGGTAGAGTAAATGCCAGAACCATGACAACCGACCAAGCGTCCTGGATTAGTGCAAGTTTCTATTTATTAAGACTAGTTATTCGTCTTAACGTATGCAATGTTAAAGACGGTTTGTGCACCGTGTTCTAACAAGGCAATTATTTCAGCAACAGGCTACACACGGGGCCAAACGTGACATCGTAATGTTCTCCAAGGCCTAAAGTGGCGATTATGACTTGACTGCTTGCTCCAAAGCTCTGCCTTTGTGTTTCGTTCTCAACAATGATCCGAACGTAAAAAAAAAAAAAAAGAAAACAGTGACTATAGAACTGCGCGAAGAAGGAATGACGAAAACTTTGAATAGCATCTAGTAGCGGTGGTGGCGCCAGGCGTTTTGGTGTCCCTAAATACCACCATCCGCCACCTCTAAAGAATACGAGAGAACGTGAAGGGCAGGAACATGACAAGGTTTCTTTCGCATCTAAGTGTTGGACTGTTATCGTCGAGCAAGAACGTCGACTTGCATAACACTTTATAACGATAGAGCAAGCCCTGTCCGATCCTACCGACAATCCCGCCCAAAAACTCGTGTTCAAGTACTGCAAATAGAAAGATATCGAGCAACTACTCGACAGGTACGAAGCGCCTGAGCTGCATCTGTGGCACTAAAACAGAAAAAAATTCCCGGTTATTTATTGTACCCTTCAAAGGAACATCGGCGACAGCCGAGGCGCTGCAAGCTGTTCTACTGCACGGACTACTCACACAGCCGCACTGACAGAACACTTCCTGCGGCACTAATCGAAATTTATTTCCGGGCAGCACACGTAATCAGGTCATGATAACTGAAGCGCAGTGCGGCACTGAATTTATACCGTCGACGTTACGAAGATTCTTACCGAACACCAAGCCCGCCAATGTGCGATTGTTCGGGATTTTGGTTTCGTGTCAGCGTTATACATGTGCAGTCCAAACTCACTACCGCTGTGGCAGCGTCTTCTGCGGCGTTCGGCTGCTGACCACGACGGCGCAGAATCCATCCGTGGCCGCGGCGGCCGCGCTTCGATGGAGGCGCATTAAAAAAGATGCCTGTGTAACTGTGCTATGTCAGTGTATGTTAAAAAAAAACCCAGGTCGTCGAAACTAATCCGGGGCCCTCCACTAAAGCTCCTCTTTCTTTGTTCCATCTTCCATTCCCTCCGTCATCCTTTCCCTCGCGTCGCATTTGGTGGGTTGGGTCCACCGAGAGTGAGACAGCCACTGCGTATTTCCTTTTCTCATGGCAAGCTTTGTTTTTTTCTTCCACGCCTGCGCCCTTCCCAGCTCCCAGATGTAGTCACGCGAACAAAACGGGATCTTATTTGTCTGGATACAGTAGTCTACTTGTGATACGGAAAACAAATGTGTTGTGGACCATGACCTGGAATCCATTCCTTGGAAGACTGAGTAATACCTTCATTTTCAAAAGGGCATCTCCTTTAACATCGTACCCTAGAGGCCAGATCAAAATGCGTCATTTTGAGTTTTATAATATACTACTCTCTGACAGTTTTCTCCTTCAGCTGGCCTTTTGATCTGAGCATGATGCTTGGACGGCAGTCAATTGTCCTGCGATATTTGTTTCTCGATAGTTGCGAAAAATTAGAAGACGATGTTTTGCAAATTTGTGTCACGTTTCACCCCACACTTCCCCTATTACCACCAGCATCACCCCTGCATGCTTCACTCACGCGTCGCGACTGCAGCGCTTTGAAGCGAACTGCATGGGAATGAAGCCTACACCCGAACTGGCAATGCAACTCCACGGCAGCTTCAAGGCTCCGCTTATGCTCGTGGTCGGCACGCATGCTTACGCATTCGCGTCAAAATTTTATGCAGCAGCCACGTCACCAAACGCCTACACGTCGATGCAGACTGGGTTGTCACAAAAGGCTGCAGCGTCGTCAGGGTGGTCACTTATACTGTATAAGGTCACGCCTTTCCGAAGTAATCGTAGGACGTCCGAACGAACGGAACATTTCAGGCACGGGCGTCGCCCACCCACGTATCGGCAGAGTTCTGGGCGGCGTTCAGAGGTGCGTCTGTGGGTGGTGCCAAGTCTGTGTACGAATTGGTTGTCATGCCCGACAATTTTTTGTTCCGTGTGCTCTATTCTTCGACGCCTGAAAGCATGAATGTAATGCGCTCCACCTTTACTCCAATGTTTTCGAGAGCGACATTTTAAATCCGAACTTTTTACTGCTCATAATCCTTTATATCTACGGCAATTAATTTTATCTGATTGGCCACACGCCTTTATCGCGAAATATGGCTTTAGGCAACAATCCCGCTTGTTTTGTACGCAGAGTTTGCAAACGCAAAAACAGACGAACAAACATGCTTGCCCGAATTTATGCGCGACAACTTCAATCCGGACCGTCCTCAAGGTTACGCTCGGAACAAAGACGGGCAGGGGTCGCTCCCTTCGCGTCACCCCTGCACACAGAGCAGACGTCTGGCCAGCTCTCGCTCCGTGTTGAAAGGAGCGCAACCACGACCAGGCGGTGCCGTCCATTCTGCAGCGTACGCCACGAGCCAGAGTTAAAAATTCACAGCGAGTCAAAGTTTTGCTTAGTTTTGTTTTCTTTTTCTTCGAGCCAGCTCTCCAGAAGCTACCGCGCTCGCGGCGCCTCCCTGGCATTTCCGCATGGGCCCGGCAACAGGCGGCAGCGCCGGAACTGCACGCATCGAGCGGCGAAACGACAGCAGTCCGCACCTGCTTTGTAAACATCCCGCACCCGCAAGCTTCGCACGCTTCTTTCGCACGCGTGTCGCGTAGCGGCCGACAAAACTGAAGCCGCCCCCTCCACATACTTATGCCACCTGCGACGGCGCTCTTCGTTGTTCGATTCTAGCGCGCATCGCTTCGAGGAATTTCAGAAGGGCCCACTGCAAACAGATGTATCGCGCGAGATTTTTTTCTTCTTTGTCATTTCTTGTGCACAACTTGAATGCTGCAACGCGTTGGCAAAGCGCCGCACTTGAATGTTCGAGAGATGACGCAAGAGCGAAAAAAAAAAACGAAATACGAAAAAAAAGTGCGCCTAGTGGCTTCGAGAGCTGAAAATGCACGATGGTGGCGAAATGTACGGCACGCAGGGCGACCGATATCGTATAGCTATTCTCGGCTTTGAATCGACACTTTGGTGACAGAAACAAAGTTGCGAAGGCTGGTAATTTTTTTGTTACCATAGCGTATCCGCAAAGAAGATATAGAAGCACTCAGAGATACAGGTTGCCTCATGTAGACGTCGTTCTTCTCAGTGATGACATTGAGTGAACCCGCTAAGGCGCTACGTACAGAACTGCGTAAAAAGTGAACTCGCAGCTTATTCCGAAAGTGTGCTGCACTTAGAAGTGATATCCTCGTTTTCAGTTTAATTAAGTACTGTTCGTGTACCAAAAAAAAGTTTTGTTGCGAAAGCTATTAGGCTAGCAGAAGTGCATCTCGCAGTGCCTGCCTAAGACCACTACTGCCCATGCGGCGTGGCGTTACCAAGGTAATCAGTATCATTGCAACCATGGCGCCGCTCGGACTCTCAATCATAAGAAAAGAAAAGAATAAGAAAAAATTAGGGCCTAAGTGGGAATCGAACCGGGCCGCCGGCGTGCGAGACGGGGACGCTGCCACTCCACCAGGACACTTTTATTCTTTTCCTCTTTATTATATAGAAGTAGTGCCGAAATGAAAAATCTAAGAATGCTTACGCCACAAAACACCAGGCCACCATACCCCACCAGACACAACCGTTCAAAACAGCTTCCTCTTCCTCCGCCAGGACACTTGACGTATGAAGCTGAATAAAGGCGCGTCTAGTGAATGCACTGTTCTTAAAAACATATCTTCGAGATATATATTAAGGCCTACATGAGTAGTTATGAGCATGTTAATTACAGATGTCACAATGAAGCGAGTACCAAATTTTCTCCGTTTCCGGTAAATTTCCTCTGTGCTTGGCGTGTAGTAGAAGCGACATCATGCGGCACCTACTAAAACCCCCCTGGCAGTGTACGGCGCTGGCCCAGCAGATGGCGCAGGTGGCGGACCGCACACAGCTTTCGCGCCACGTAAAAACGAAGTGAGAAAGGCTAAGCGGGTGGCCGAAACACTGCAGAAGAACGAGAGGAACGTCTCGCGAAGAGACGCCGCCAAGCTGCTGAACGACAAGACGGCGTGTCGCTGCCGATATGTCAGGAGACGAAACTGCTTTCGCTACGTATATCCTGGCCTAGCTGAGCTAAGACACTGCCAATATTTTTTCTATGCCATATTGCAAGTTAAGTAATATTTCAGAAAGCAGTGAGCTGTTTTGCCATTTTTCGTGGCGTCCGCCATTCTTTCGCGGGCAGATTTTTGCACCAGTGATCACCAGTTTTTTTTTTTTTTTTCAATGTCGAGCACAATGTGCATCTTTCAAGCATATAGTGATTGCACGATCCCTAAGGTGCTTATTTGGTAACTCTTGCCATTTCAATTTCACTATTTCCAACTTTCCAACACTTTGTACTAAATTTTGACATCCCTATAAAAAGTAAACGCTCTCATTTTGTACTGAAGAACTAACGAATTGTCTTTTTTGAGGTCTGAATATACTGTTTAGGCAGGAAAAAATTATTTTACGATGGAAGCAAAACATGCCGCCTGAAAAGGTTAAACGTGTCGTCCCTTGCTTTTTTCTTTAATTTCGTGGATGCTTTCCCCCCACCCCCCCACCCCCCCCGCCCTTTTAGAAGAAGGATGAAGAAGCAACGAGGAGCTCGTGTTGTGCCAAATATCATTTATCGCATGTTTTTCGTCTTTTCTTCACCTGATTATATATTTGCGACTAAATAATTCGCATGTTAGGTAACTAGTAGATCGTGTGCGTAAATATTTTAGAATACGAATCGAATGTAAATTGTCAACTTCGAATATTAAATCGAGTATCGAGTAAGGAAGTGGGGATGCATTTATTGAAACAGGATTTCAATCTTCAAAAATTCGTAAATTTAAACTTGTTAAAATTAACCAGTAAATACTAACGCTAAATTCGTGGTTTGTGCCAAGTAGTAGTAGGTAGTAGGGGTTTAATTCTTAAATTTAAAAGCTAAAGGAGAAGATGTTGCCGGTCGCAGCAATTGCTGTCTTCCGATTGAGCACCCGAGACGTGATTGACAGGTGGAAATAAAGGGACAGAGAAAAGATAGATGAGGGAAAACCGGGGTGGCAGGTATAGTGAGAGAAAAACAGCGCTACAGCTGTCTATAAAATTTAGTGTTCGTAAATTATTCATCTTCATCTCAATTCATCAAAGAGCATCCTTGCTTGCTATGTATACGTGCGCAAAAAAAAAAAGCCATTATAGTGCATAACTCTTGCTAATCAAAAGTCGTAAAGAGAGAAATCGCCTTGGCGTGACAGACGTCACACCTGGAAAAACCATGCCCGCACAAGGTTGAGAGTCTGCGCTTGTGCTGTCTGCTTTCCTCCTCCGTTCTGTCCCGTAGCGCAGTTTTCTATCTCTAGATGTATCACCGACTGGCCCATGAAGGTACGGTGTTGATATTGCTTACCCTTGTAAGGAATGTTAACAGGTTCATGGAAGGGGGTTTATTCATGCTTCCCTCAGAAAAAAACAAAAACAAAAGAAGATTGGTTGCCTTCCTTGAATCTTTACAAATTTTGCTATAGCTTGTAGGTTGTAAAATGTTAGCTAAGGTGGGGCGAGAATGGGCGCGTTCAACAATGGAGGTGATCGATGCGGGTAGGCGGTTTCAGTCTTGTAAAGTGCGTGCAATGGAAGTGTGAAGAAAAGTCTTCGTATAATAAAGAAATCGCCATCTTTTGTGCATGATCGATTCGAGGAGAAACGTAGGAACCGGGTGGATAGATAGTGTCATTTTGCGAAATCGGGTTCCTGTCCTTGGAGAAAAATATCCACTGCTGGGCGCATTCCTTGCCGTCGCGACATCGCTGGCACTATAATTTCATCGCTTCTGCGCGGCAGGCTTTGAAATCTATAGGCATCGGCTACAGTTGAAGCTTGTGAAGCGATCACGTCGTGTTTCTTGTGCGGCGGCCACGAAGGGTGACATGTCTTGTATTCTTCCCCTATTGAAAGGCCTTTTCTCGCCCTCTTTCTTTCGGACAATACACTGCGCCGTGTCGTTTTTAGTGTCGAGATGAACCCCTTCACGCATGAATCACAGAAAATTGCTGATATAAAAATTTAGTGCACCGAAATATCTAGAAAAAAAATCTGGACAGCAAAAACAGTCAAAAGCAGAAACGCCATGACGTTTGATTCGGTGGGTTTAAACGAGAGTAAGTACCTTTTTTATATTTTGCAACTTTTCATTCCAGCGGGTCTGATCTATTTCTTTCCTTTAAAGGTGTACAAATGCAAAAATTCAAATGCAAACAAACAATACGATTTGCTTCATGCGCGTAAGGAGATGCCTTCTAGCAAGCTGCAGTCCCAGGCATTGAGTGCAACATGACTGATTTTGTATGTTGTCCGTGGAGCCGCTCGGCATTTCCACCCGCATCGAGTGACGTCAATGTGCACTTGCCCCAATTATTGTGACGTCACCGAACCCAGTGGTTGTTGACAGGAATCACCAGTGTTTACCGGCGACGTCGACATCATCAAGAACGTGGTAGTCCAGGTTGGCCAGTCGACCGTGACGACAAGGTGCTCTCTAGCGCTGGGCGCGGACCGAGATTGAAGCTGCCGGTAAAAATTTTTTTGTTATTAACTATTAAATGGGTGGGGACACAAAGTTCATGGGCGCCTGTTTTAATGCTTTCGAAGAAGTCCACGGGCCTAGTAATAATGAAAATGAGCTCAAAACACCGGTGCGCAGCGTTAATGATCCCATTAAAAAATTTCGGTATCCTTTTAGCACTAAAAAATAATTTTTCATCGCTCAAGAAATACGAGACCTGATGACAGTGCGTCCACTCGGTAGACTCAAATGTGCCAGACAGTTCTAAATCGAAGGACAAATTTCCGAAAACACTGGCAGCTTTCTCGTGTGATTTCATCTGTCGGCTTCCTTGCATCTTTTTGAACATTAGTTACGCACGGGAAATTGCATCCCATTGTGCGACTGTGAAGCGAACATTCTAGGTTCTCTTTCAACTTTTTTTTTCGAAGTTTACGAAGGTCATCGGAGTGGAACGTGCCTTAGTAGTCTGTTTACACAGGCGTTCATGAACTTACGAGGAAACTGCGGTACTCCTCTGAGGAAGCTGCTGCACGGCTTTTAGGACGCACATAGCAGCTGCTTGTCTCGCTGAATGGAGTCGGATTGTAACGTAAATGCCGCCTATTTGTACAGTCTCAATGCGCTCATCAGCCCTGCTGCCCTAGTGCATTTAAGCGTGAGCCCGAGCTACTCCTTCTGCTCGCCTTGTTGCTACAGGCGGCGGCGTAGATGACGTGCCATTGTTTGCAAGCCTTCCGCTCACGTCGTGCATAAAGTTACACAGAAGAAGTATAATAACCTTGGTTTAGGCTGAAGGTCATGCCAGAACTCACTATGTTACATAGTCAGAGAGGCGATTTATTCCTAAATTATCATCTCATTGCGGCGACAAAAAAGTTCATTCACATTGCGATCTACCACAGTCACAAACCCAGTTTCGGTGTTCAGAATGCATGTCTGAAAATGTTTACATTGCCGCCTTTAAGGCGCATGCTGCGCCGTTGAGCAGAAAGCTAAAAAGGAGCGGACGGGAGGAAGGAAATGAGTCGCCGGCGTCCCTGTTCATCGGCTCCTTATATATGTATGTGCTTAATTTTTGTTCGTCGAAGCAATTCAACTGTACGAGTTGCCAAGCCCGGTTCCAAATCCCGTCGTTTTCTGCGAGCACTTTTTAGGGGCTCGAAAATGCCGTCGTCCGTTGTTAGCAGGCGTAAACAAGTTTCGGTTTTGAAATCGTCAGAGGAATTAACCACTGCGTTTCGTACAAGTATTTGAACTTGACAGTTTTGAGCAGTTCGTCTGTGCGTCCAAAAGTGGCGAAAAAAAATTTGAAATGTTTCAAATTTTAAGCCCATTAGCATGCTTTTGTGAAATATGCGATAATTAAACTTCGCAGCGCATATATTCTTAGTACACTCTATTCTTCTCGGCACATTCGTCTCAAATGTCTTCGCTGGCGTGTCTTGCAAAGCCGGGGATTAGGGAACTCTCATATAGAAGGACTTAAGCATTCTTACGCTGAATGCAATTTAATGCTTGAATCGCTTGCCTTGGTAGGCAGCTTCTTATTATAAAAATAAACTGCTCTGCTATACGAATATTGTTACAGACATTCTTTCTAAAGGTCATGAAGAAATGAAAAGTTGAGCGACCCATTTTAGTCCTTTTTGTCGATGGCGCTGTACGCCTGGTATGCGCCCCATTACAGGTACTAATTAGAGCAAATGTAAATATTAATCACTATAATGTCGCTAATAAGCACGAAGCAAACGAATATTGCTAATTGACAACAATCGAAGTGCATTATTTTGAATAATTAAATTATTTATTTTCTTGCTTACCTGACTGCTGCTTCATTCTTTTAGAAAGCCTTATGATCACAAGTATACCTTTCAAGGAATTAGGTAATGTGTCGGCTTAGTGTGACGTCGAATCGACCGGGCACCGTTGTTTTTTTTTGTTTTTTTTTTTGTCATTGAGGTTGAAACACGATTCCAAGGAAGCCAAAATGTAGTTGCCATTTTAACGCACTAACTGTGCATTGTGCATTACATACAACGTCATCGTCCGCTTATGTAGCTGGTAGGTGGGGAGATACCTGAAAGTTGCATCGGCTAGTTTTTGTCCGCATGACGAGCATCAAGAGACAGATTGCGCGATATTTACGGTATAGGCGCTCAAACGCATGATGCCCAGAGTTTCTATCAGAGCCTAAGCACACATTACGCGGCGCAACAACTGATTGCAAAAAATAAATAAATAAACAAATGCAGGAGGGTGACGGAAGGGTTACGCCTATAGGACGGGGGAAACTGGCGTTCATAACCGTGCTCCACATGAAACCTCATATCTTCATAGCTATGCCTAATAAAACATTTTATATTATTTGAAATCGATAACATTTCGTATATCTAAAGCTATGTGGTCTCTTTCATTGATGCATTGTAAACAAACTGCGGCATGTAAAGTAAAACTGTGCGAATAAATGCGTGAAATTTTGCGTTTGGTTTGGTTTTGCTTTTGTAGGGTATAACGTCCCAAAGCACCTGAGGCTATGAGGGACGCCGCAGTGGAGGGCTATGAAAATTTCGATCACCTGGGGTTCCTTAACGTGCACTCACATTCCACAGTACATGCTCCCTCTAGCGTTTAATTCGCCTCTATGGAAATGCGACCGTCGCGGCAGTGATAGAACTCGCATATTTCGGGTCAGCAGCCGGGCAACTCAGTCACAGCGACGGCGAAATTGTGCGTGCAAGTGCTTGAAACTGCCTTTCGTCGTGAATAGCCTCAAACTGTGGATCCGGTCTCGTAGAAATGCGTCCACCTAGGACATCGAGGGCACACAATTTTGGCAAGGCGCCTACTAAACAGGGAAGTGAAGAGCAGACGTATTGCCCTTATAAGAAAAGAAAGTAATGCTATTTGTGAATGCCTTGCTGAAGGACACCAGCGTCAGTAGCGCAGTGCATAAGGTGCTCTGCTCTTTACAGAACTACTCTACGAAAAGAAGTAGCGAGAAGAGCTAAGTAAGAAATGGCCGCTACAGTATAGAGCCTGATTTGCAGCCTTATAGCATTATCAAATACCAATTTTTACGAAACTTACAGAAAAAAAGGTGTTGCTACTACTTGCTGTCGAACTTAACGTTTGTGCGAGTGCTTGCGCTGGCATGCATATGCTACCCGCGAAAGAAGACTAAAGCCGCTCTGAAGCGGGGTTTCGGGAGAAAGCACCGCCGCTGTTGCTCTTCGACGCGGAATATTATCGCATGCTAACGAAATTTATGAAAACATCGCCGATCACCTTTTCACAGCTTCACAAAGTCTATAAATTTAATGAAACAGTTCACAATGTCCTCGCATCATGCCATCATCATCAGCCTGACTACACCCGCTGCAGGACACAGACCTCTCCTACATCTCCCCAATTAATCCTGTCCTGTGCCTGCCGCGGCCACTTTATTCACTGAAACTCCTTAATCCCACCCGCCCAGATAACTTTTGCCGCCCACTGCTACGCTTGCCTTTTCTTGGAATCCAGTCCGCCACACTTAAAGACCATCGGTTACCTTGCTTTCGCATTACATGCCCTGCACAAGCCCATTTCTTCTTGATTTCGGCTAGGATGTTCTCAATCCGCGCTTGCTCCCTGACCCACTCTTTCCTCTTCCTGTCTCTTGACATTACATCTATCATTTCCTTTTCCATAGCTCACTGCGTTGCCTTCAATTTAAGCTGAACCCGTTTCGTTAGCCTCCCCGTTTATGCATAAATAGGTGAGTACCGGTAAGATACGAGTACAGTTGCTAGATGGTTATCATCTTGAGGAATACTGGTAAACTGCCATTCATGATCTGAGAGTACTTGCTAGATGCGCTCCACCCCATTTTTATTCTCTTAATTTACTTCGCCCTCATGGTCCCGATCTGCAGTCACTGCCTGCCCTAAGTAGACGCATTGCCTTACCACTCGTAGCTCCTCGCTACCAATAGTAAGCTGCTGTTTCCTTCCTAGACTGTTGAACATCACTTTAGTTTTCTTCATTTTATTTTTAGGCCCACCATTCTGCTTTGCCTGCCTAGGTCATTGATCACGCTTTGCCGTTCTTGTCCTGAGTGACTTAGCAATGCAATATCATCAGTGAAGCGCAAATTACTTCGGCATTCTCCATTAACTCTTATCCCCAACTGTTCCCAATCCAGGCCTCGGAACACCTCCTGTAAACTGGTAGCGAATAGCATCGGAGAGATCGTGTCTTCCTGCCTGACACCCTTCCTTATTGGAATTTTATTGCGGTTTTTAAGTAGGAGTATAGCGGCTGTGCAGCCTGTAGAAATATCTTCCAGCATTTTTACATAAGGCTTCTCTACTCTCTGGTTCTGTAATGACTGTATGACCGCTGAGGTTTCAGCTGAGTCGAATGCTTTCTCGTAATCTACGAAGGCTACATACCTGTATAGGGGTTGTTTATACTCTGCGCATTTCGCTAGCACCTGATTGATAGTGTGAATATGGTCTATTGTAGAGTAACATTTACGAAAGCCTGCCTGACCGTTCGGTTGCTTGAAGTTTAAGGTTATACTGATTATATTAGCGATACCTTGTACGCAACATACAGTAAACTAATTGGTCTCAATTTTGTTTAAGTTCCTTGACCTCTCCTTTCTGTTAGATTAAGATGATATTAGCGTTCTTCCAAGCTTCCAGTACACTCGAAGTCATAAGGCATTTCGTATACGGGCTGGCTAGTTTTTCTAGCACAATCTCCCCACCCCCCATCCTTCATCAGATCTGCTGTTACCGGATTCTCATTAGCTGCTTTCCACGCTTGCACTGCTCGTGACGCTTTCACGTCTCGTGTCTGTTGCCTATTCTGCTAACATCAGAATTGTCGAAGAAATGCGTAAATATTGGATATGTTCGGTGAACGCAGGAACTTACTACAAACTCTGCTGTATGCTAATATTTTCGTGATATCGCGTACAACGGCCACCCGTCGTTAGTGCAAGTCAAAGCTTTAGAAGGAAGAGCTACGTCTGATGCAAAAAGTGGAGAGCAAACTGCAGACCTAATATTTAATTTCCTTCATTTAAAGTTCAAAGAGGCTGTCACTGTGTAGCTTTCCACTTCTGACTACAGCATCGATTGACTCAGTTGAGCAGTGAGGAGTATGGTTTTGCGAACGCAGAAGCGATGAAGCCGTAGGGGTATTTGAGAGATCTAATTAATTCTGTTATGAAGAGGTTGCCTGTGTGTGGAGAATAAGGCAAAATATCATCCGCTTCAAGCATGTCATATTAAAAGCCGAAAATCAAGCTAACATGGCCGATATACGTGTAACTTCCGGAAACTAAACAATGAACTGCTGCTGGAGCAACTCAGCTAGAAGTTGCGACAGACCAAAGAGCAGGACGTAGCGCCCTCAGAATGTTTGGGACGCATTTTACCATTTTCCGAGAAGGGCAGGAGAACTTAATGTAGTGTCCTCTCCAGGAGGGAAAGCTGGTGCATATAAAGAGGACACTTCGCTGAAAATGCGCGGCGATCCTTTTGGCTGGTGGCGTATTTTGTGACGCTTCAAGCATCGGAATCTGGCATAGCTCAGGCATCAACACCTCGAAGAGCGTCTTCCTCTCCCAGGCTCAACACGTGACGGGAGTGGGTCCACAAGTGCGGCGGTGTGAGTTTGTGCCCACAAGGGAAAGTTTCCAGCCACTCCTACCCTGGCGATGGCGTCATCAACATAGGGAAACTAGGGAAGACGGACGCTATAAAACTCGACGACGAATGCGATCGAAGGAGTCACGCAGTCACTCTTCCTGTTCTGCACTCATGCAAATATGTTGTCACACAGTCACTTTCTGATCCTGACTGTTGTAAATATGTAAATAAATTCTGTCTTCTTTCGTAACCTTCTAACTCTGTCGCTCAGCGGCACTCCTGTCCTTGGCCTGGAAGTGGGAACGGGCGTCGGGCAGACCGTGGATCCGTCGAGCCGCGACCCCGAACCTCGTCCTCAACAACTGGCTGCTACGTTAGATACAGGCCGGACAGCCTTTTCATTGGCTGGAGAAATTGTTGGTGCCCGAAGAGAACATCCCTTACTTAGTCACGCGGGGCAGGTGTTTCTGTTCACATGGAATCGTGAGCATGAAATGGTTTTAGTTCCCGTTGGCAGTGCACCGCGGGTGCCTTGGCTCCAGCACGGAGTGAGAACACGTAGGTGAAGTTAAACGAACTTTGGCTGACGAAACTTCTTGACAGATGTTATTATTTGTTAGTTACTTTGACCGCAATTTTTTTTATTATTATTGGCACTTTCATCTTTATGTTACCCAAAGCTGTCCACAACAAGCTGCAATATATTCTCCCTACCACATTAGGGCTTCTTGCGATTGGTGTACGGTTATCACGATTCATTTTATTCTCTTTTAAAGTTTTAAATTGTCATCTTGCTGATCAACCATATGCTTTGGGCTATTTCTTGCTTGTTCATTCTTCAACAGCGCTCAGTGTTCCATCAGGTGAACGTAAAATGTTATTGTGATGAAATACATCTTCACTTCAATATTTTATATTCAAAACTTATTATTCATATTCACTTGGCATAAAAACATTTTGATGTTGCTTCATCACTAATTTCATTTCATTTCATTTATTTCATCCTTAAAGGCCTAAGGGCATTGCATAAGGAGGGGGCTACAATTCATATAAAAGAAGCATAAAAAACACACGCACAATGAAATACTCCGAGCCTGTTCAATATTTTGTCAGGTGGGAACACATAACAATACAAAACATAATACAAAGGTTCCTTGTAAGCTAAAAAAAAGAACACCTTGATGGCAATAATAACAAGTACTGCACTTAGAATCACCGTTGCAAGCTATCTGTTTTTACTTCAGATTTGTGGTAAAGACAAGGCATTCAATTCAGATTCGCATGCGAACGAGTTCTCCTAACCAATTCGATTGCGAATGTCTTTCGACCCTAACGGCATTCAATAGGCGAGTGCAGCAGTCGATCATTGTGATTACAAGATAATGCGGTTCGTAGCGCATGTCCTTAAATCTTTAAGAGCCACGGGAGCATAGAAAGCGCGCAAGTTCAAACGACTCCTCGATTGCAACCGCACGCGAGGGCGCCCTTCGCTCAACTGCTGTAGCGGGCGGAAACGGCGTGTGTACTTTGGGCCCAATCACAAAAGTGCACGCGGGCACCTCGTTCGGAAACCCGAAACTCCGTGTTTGTCCGGTACACCGCTCACCGCACGCGTTAAAAGCGAGCCTCTCCCCGAGAGTCGGAGACCTCTGGGGACGACGAGGCAAATTACCCGCTCTGCCGCTCTAATTAATGGAGACCGTCGCTTCGCGCGACTGTAGTTCCCGCGCACTCCGGAGTGACCGCACCCACACACAAAAGGTCTCACCGACGCACGTATACGGCAAATGGCGGCGCGCTGCCTGGCGCGCTGAGACAAAGAATCAGCGCCGCCTGCACAGCGTATGATCAGAGTAGGGACAACGGCGCCATTGTCTGTATGAGGTGGCACTGGCACCGGCCTTTTAACTGTGGCATGTGCCGCCTCCAGGGCGTATTCTTCGCCGACTTACCATCGTCAGCAGTGCCGGCGAGAAGCTTCCGAGTTCGGCGCAAAGATCCCTCGCGAAGTCAGCGCTATTTTTGAAGAAAAAAAGCCCTGCGGCGCCTGGAGCGTTTCTTTTCTCCTCTACAACTCTGCCTCCGTTACTGCGCGTCCAATTGTCGCGTTGTGAAGGGTCCCTGCTTTCTGAATACGCGCCTGCTAATCTTGTGTTCGTAGAGCGGCTTCCGTACGCGACGCACACCCTAGCTTGACTCACTAAAAAATGTATATGCCATAGTTATTTAAAAGACAGAGCTGCCGAACAGGGGCCAAAAAAGGAAAGACACTCTTGGCGCCGATCAGTGTCGTGTGTGTATTTTCTTCTTGGTCATATGTTCGGTAGCGCTGTTTTATAACTATATCTACGCAAGACTACCAACTCGGCCAATCCGCCGTTCTCCTTCTGTTCATTTCTTTTATTTGGGCCTCTGTTATATGTCAAAACCTAGACCTGTCAGTCGGTGCCGTGTGTGTCTTTTCTTCTTTGTCCTGTTTTCGGTAACGCTGTTTTATAAATAACTATGCAAAACTACCAACTAGTCCAATCTTTCGTTCTGCTTCATATTTATACCATATATAGATATGGACGGCGGAGGCCTGCGGCGCACAAGAGGAATGCGAGAGAGCGGGTACTCAGGAGCCGCGGGTGATGATACGGGATCTACGATTGCATCCGCTCGAAATTCCGGGCAACAAGGCACGTATATTTTTTCGGGCGTGCGTGTGTACTCGTCTGCAGTGCGTTGGCGGGGAGAAGCACAGAAAGAAGACTGCTTGCGGTTGGATGCGCTACCCAGCGCGCCATTCAGGCAGGCACTGGGACCATGATGGGAGTAGCAAGCGGCGGCAGGCAAAAAAAAAAAAAAGTGGAGACGTCACGCGAACGCAGGCCCTAGCAGGGGTCATTGGCCTTGGGGCCTTCTTTTTTTTTTCTCGCTTTCTTTCAGACGAAAGCGGCCAAGCTTTTTCGTCTAAAGGCTGCCGGAAATCGAAAGGCTGAATTGCATTCCAGGACTCCTCAAAGAGGCGCAGTAGGCAGCCAGAGAAACGCAAAGGGTCTTCCTTTTTGTGCCTGAAGGTGCGATGCTCCTTGACGCAGACAAACAACGTCCGTGCGAATTGAAAATGCACTAGTGCACTTCGCAGGTACCATGGACGTCTTTCTGCTGCGGTTCTCCGTATGCGTGCTCGTGAACTCATGTTATCGTGACTGTTCCCAAACCCATGCGCGTGCGCGCGTGCGCACATTTGTGGGCGTATTGCGCTCGCGAAAGAGCGATGCGAATATTTCTCAGTGCTTTGCAAATGCAATGAGCCTAATAATTTGCTGACACGTAAGTGGGAACTCAAACTGGTGCGACCGAAACAGCGCTCAGGCTCTCGAAGCTGTTCCTGTGTTAGAACCGCGCGTAGTTGGCGGGCAATTTTGCAGTAGTCTCACGCTGAGCGGGCGGAAGCCAGTCACGAACTGTCGCTACGCGCGAGATGCTTGATTTATTTTTTTTTTGTTGTACTTGGGTCTTTAACTTCACTGCTAATTGTGAATCGCAATGTACCGGCTGTTCCATAGAAGCGCACGGCATATTTTTAAGAATAGGCTTTTGAGGCTTCAGCACCATAATACCAGTGTTGGCGCACACCAGAAAACACATGAATGTTAATTAGTAAGTTGGTTAAGCAATTTCTGATAATTAACGTTTTTAATGCTGCAGTTTGGCGCCTGTGTGCAATGAGACATTTGTATCCGGCTGTTTGTAATAGCCATATCAGTTTTTAGAATCCTGAAAATGTGATTACCTCGGGCGCTGTAGCCGAAATGACGCAAGTGCCACGTGACCACTCTGTCTCGTGTGGGCTGGAGCAGAGACCAGCGGTGAGCATCGCAGCGTGGGCGGGTCAGAGAAGGTCACGTGCCATTGCGTCATAGAGTGACGTGCGTTGGGGAGGGGGGGGGGGGGAGGCGTTGCTTTATACGCGGGATTTTTGAAAGTGCGTCTTACGGCGCAATGAGGCCAGAATTTGTTCATCTACAGCGCCAAAGGTAACCGCGTTTTCGAAATTCTAAAACCTATTATGCCTATTATTGACGGCCGGCGACAAATCTCTAATTTCAACCAGACGCGAAACTGCAATAGTTAAAAAGTAAATTAGCAAAAATTAGTTAACTAGTTTACTAGTAAACATTATTCACCTGTTTTTGATGTCCGCCAACATTGGTATTATTGTATCGCAGAAGCCGTCTTCATACATCTGAAAGCCCATTTCTGAAATGCTTCCCGAAACACCTGGGGGCAAAAGGGGCATCTCAATCGCCCTTTCGAAAATGTCATCTAAAAGGCCTAGAAAGAGTAGCGACAGACTCAAAGGAGCATCCATTTCGAGGCGTCTATCAGACGTTCGCTGGGAGTGGGCAACGCAGGTCCGGCGAGAAGGCACTCGCACCCGGTGATGGAAAACGGAATCCGCGTCTTGAAGGCCGAGGGTATATCTGAGTGACTACACTGACAGAGGACCGAATGGACGCGAAATAGACAATGTAAACTGGACAGCTCATAGAATATGGCCTCTGGTCCCCTTTCGGCAAACCGCGCTCGAGTGAGAGACTGAGTGGCGACAAACAGCGTCGCATGTGCGTCGATGTTACTTTCCTACCAGTAGGTGCGAATACATTGAATTCAAAACTACGAACGGCCAGTTTTCACAATTTGTCACGCCTGCAACTGTTTCTTCGCTAGCGATTTTTCTGCGTCTTTCACATGAGTGACTAATTTTGATTGTTACACAATGCAGAAAACAAGTGGATTCTCAGCCTTTGTCGACCCTACGGGGAGACGTAATATTTCTAAAAAAAAAAGAAAGAAAACCTCTTGCCAGAAATAAAAGCGTAATTGTATGTTGTTTCGTTTCCACTTCTTATTCTTTCTATTCTTCTTCTACGAGCACGTGGCAGTGACTGTGGCCTAGTTGGTGCCAATTGACAGGTTCGTGCACTTTTCTCCTCATTAATACGTTAGGACTAGCAGCCCCGCTCTGAAAAAAAAAGCATCGTCCCGTGTTGCAGTGTAGTGTACACCAACTGCCAGCTGCCACCTACCAACCACCTGTCAAAATCCCTCCTCTCCACTCGCAAGGGAGAGGCGGGAGAGGCGGAAAGGTGGATGTACGGGAAGAACCGAGAGGGTGGCTACCGTCGACGGAGGTGGTTCTGACGCGGGTGGAGGAACGAGCACCCTGAGGGTAGTTGCCACGGAAACAACCCAACGAGTGGCTCCTGCGGAAGGGGCAGAGCCACTCAGACGAGCCCAATCGGCTTTCGCTGATTAATGCGCTAAGCTGACAACCTGAGCTTCTCAAGCAAAGAGAAGAACTAATGTTAACGCGTTGCCATTGCATAATGATTATTAAGCGCCCTCGTTTTTTTTTTTTCCTTTTACAGCCACTTCATACGCTATCGCGACATATACCGGATGTAGACAGGCCCATATCTTGAACGCCTGGAATTTTGTTCGCAATTGTGGATTGTTTTCACGTCCGTCAAATGCAGAATCTTACACTTCCGAATTCAGCACATCAAGTACGACTGTATTCGAGCAGGTGTAACGCTGCTGTTATTTGCGCTAAATAGAAAAGATTCGCAACGTGGCCAAGTCTGCTTGAGCTTCACAGATGCGGCGACGGCGCCGAACGTGCTTTGCAATTTGGATTGACGCTCGCACCAACCGACTGACACAAGAGAATTCGTTTTTCTGCATACGCGTGCTTTTGCATTTTCATTCCGTTGGTGCGAGACGTCCGTTGCCCTCTGTTTTACTCTTGCATGCTATCAAGTTGCGTTGGACCTGCGCAAACTGCCTGCGGGTCTGAAATTGGGGCCCCAGGGGCGGAAATCCGGCTTGCGTTGCATTCAGACCAGGAATTTCGACGTCTGCGTCTGTTGCGACAATTGCAGTGCAGTGAGAGCGCTAGCGAGTGCTTCCAGCGTGTGCAGTGAGAGCGGTGCAGGGAAAATAAAAGCATCATGCTTAGAGCACGCATATACAGAAGTTACAGATGACGTATCCGCTCAGGGTGACTCTGGGTACCATTACTTCTTTCCTTATACCCCTGCACGACGACAAGAAATCATATTCCTATAAGCGAAGAGAGCGCTGTAGCAGGTTATCGTTTGTTGTCTTCGTATCACTCTTTTTCCCCTTGGGAAGTTCTTCATACTGGAGACCTTTAGAATAGGGGTACCTTGCCGCTTATTTGGATAGGGGTACAATGCGCATGCGCGGAACAATACTGCTCCTCGGGTTATTGTCCAGCGCATGTGCAATGGCACGCGGCTACTCCCATATACCCCTAGTGTGGGTTCTAGCTTCCCGCCTAGCCTTACGCTCAGAGTCGATGCGCACGAACGTGCTTGAGCAGTTGGAAGCAATTAACTCTGGGACCTCATCTATGAACAACTTTTTCTTGTAGCAGCGGTGAAAACGAATTTATGCGGCAACAAATCAGGCTCTATGCGTGCGATCAATATTGCTCTTCCGCCACGGCGGAGAAACCACCTCAGTGAGTAAAAACAGAAGAGAACGGGAGAGCGAGGAAGCACGCTTCGCTCAAAAAACAATTTCCTGCCCCTGTGTTTTCAGCGCCGCTCGTAAACAAGCCATCTGACAGCGACCGGCGGTCGCTGCGGTCTGACACGGGTCATTATACGCGCACGCGGCGCGCCGTCGCGGACTGGCTTAAATGGTCTCCGAGTCCCAGGGAGCCAGAGCAAAAAGGTCGAGGTCGTGCGCCTGACTATTGCGCTGCGAAAAAGCTGGGTGAGCTGTTCCCGCAAACGCTTTAATAGCTCTCGTGTAACGGCTCGTTAAGGGCGGGTTTCCTCCCCCGCCCACTCCGTCATCGCACGCGGCCCAAGAACTGCGTCCTGCGGGACGGCCGGATCGTTGGCGCGCTCATCTCTTCCTTCCTGGCTTTCGATATCGCTGTGTCATCGGCGCGGCTCTCCTCACCTGCGTCGCAGCAGCGCTGCGTTAGCGACCGACGGCCGCGGAGATTTTCCTGGGGGCCGAGTGGGGTGAGACCCAGAGCGCGGCGTACGCGGCGACCTTTGTCGCGACTGGAGGGGCCCGCACATCGACCGCCGGCTGCGCGGGTTTCTTTCGCGCTGTGTTTCCTTTCGCGCGGGTGCAAAGATCGATGGCCTGCCCTCCCGCATTGTACGCCCGTCCCGGGGCTCGTTAGCCTCGGAGATGCAGCCCCCGCTGATGGTGGTGCTCGCCTCCTGCTCTCGCCCCCCTGCACTTCGCCTTTCGCGCTAGCTGCTGTTGCTTGCCGCCTTGGTTCTCTTCTTTGTTCTCATCTCTTTTTGTACGTCGTCGTCGTTTGTTGCCATCACTTTCTTTCTACAAGTTGCCACACATGCCCCCCCCCCCCCCCCCCCCCCCCGTTTCTCCATCCTCTTTTCGGATCTTGGTTTATTCCACCCTTGGCGCGCAATTTATCCTCTCGAGTCCTCCTTCTCTTCTCCGCGGGGAATTCTGTTTTCCGAGCCATTTCCTTTCTCGCGAAAAGACACGCCCTGCGAATGAGGGGAATCACTGTTTGTTGTTATGTCTGGCGGGAATGGCCCGGAGACCGGGTCATTGATTATTTTCTCCGTCCGTATATACATGTGCAGTCCGACGAGCGCGCGCGCTCCTCTATGCATGCGCTTTCGCGATCGCGACGGAGGCAATAATCGCGCTGCTGAGGCGCCTGCGATTTCCTTCTTCGCACCCGCCCTCGACAGCGCTCTGGTGCGAGAACTTGGGCTTTTGCGCCTCGATAGCGAAAAAAAAAAGCGTTCACCCAGCGGCAATCATGGTTTCGCGGACCCCGTTCGATGCTTTCCTTTTCTCGCTATGTCTTCCCGGGTGTAAAATAAAATGGAATAAGCAAATATTTACCTGCTCTGCCTTCTTACGAAGGAGGGGCTGCCAGCGAAAAAGTAAATAGCTGCACCTGGTACTGCTGTAAGGGTTAACATGTGCGACTAACAAGGGGCAGCTCGTTTGCCTTCACGCAGAGCACCGCTTTCTTTATTATTCGACTAGCGCATTTTTTTCATTAACTACGTGTGTAGAACGCAACGCAGAATGTCTTTGCCTAAAAACGGGGAGAGGGGGGGGGGGGCACTTTATTGATAACATAAGAAGCTATACACTGCACACGCACGTTCTGTTTATTACACCCTTTGTGGCCCCACGGTGCGCACCAGAACTGACTAGTATTGTTGCAGCATTGTAGCCTTCTTTTGTGGGGTTATTCTGGCGATAATTAAGCTACGTGTGGTTTAGGTGTCGCATAGAAATAAACGCCCAAGCACTGTCAATCTCTTAAACTGTGTTGTTTACTGAAAATGCTAGCTCGTGAATTTGTGCCTGCTCGGCATTTACGCAGAGCCAACAAAGCTGCGGTAATCTTTTGGGCAAACACATCGCAGCACGGACGTATTCGGCCGGACGTTAAGCTCCCGCTGATTCGGCTCTGCCTCTGCGGTTGCGCTTCGGCTTTCTCATCGCCAGCATTAGTGGCGGTCGCTGTGGAGCCAGATTGGACCGCCGGCTTGTTGAAGCCAGCTGTGACGGATTACTTCAACGTGTTTAGGTGGTATTTCTTTCACGTAGGCGCCTGAGTTGCTGCTTCGAAAACAAACATTTCAGAGGAACCAGGACAGGCACTGCGCCTAATGTTCGACTTTTGTCCAGTAGTTGTAGCCTGGCGTGCAGGCAAAAAAGCGCGTTGAAGGAAAGTAGAGGGGCACCGGTTTTCGAAACTATAAGCCGCGAGGAACCATTTTCCTAAAAGTGCGAGCGCAAAATTTCTCATTATTGCCGTAATGATCGTCCCTCCTTGAATTGCCAAAGTCCTCTACATCCTAAAGAGATAAAATTTTGGCTTTTTGGCAAGAAGTGATGGAAACGAAAAAGCTGAAAAAGAAACGCAGGCGAAGCAACGGAAAGTACAAGCCCTAAGTGTTAACAAATCTTTACTAAAGCGCACACAGATACTAAGAGCAGTTCCGCGCATGCGTCTGAGCCATTCCATTCGCGCTTTTTGTAGCCATGAGGTTTTGGCGTGAAGTGCGAGAAGGCAGACAAATCCCCAGGGCCTCCACGATACAACCAAGAAGTTAAAATTTCATATAGTGAAGTTCCGCCTCAGTCATGTGCAGCGAGAGTGTGCTGATACATGGAGGTTATTGAAAAACAGGGCAGGAAATCTAGAACTATTTTTTTTTTTGAAAGCGGCGAAATTTGCACAAAACGACGTCAGGCATCATAATTACAAAGAACGCGATTGTGAAGGAAACGGCTCAGCACACTAGCTGTACTGCTGCCAGCACCGGTGCATCTTCCGTGAAGATTGTCAAAAGTTAGCGCCCGTCCTGTCCGTTATTTTTTTTTTTCGCCTACGTGTTCTTGACTTGTTGCGCTTTTCCGTTTCCATCCTATACTCAGGAGCAGCACAAAAGTGGGAAGGTGTATACAGGGTGTCTAAGCTAAAATGGATCAAGATTTAAAGGCGGGTTCTCACTGCGGCGAGTCGCAAACGTCGCGCGACCGATTTCGAGCAATTAGTTACGGTTTCCGAATCCTTAAAAAAGCGGGTAAGGAGCGTAGCAAATCGATTTAAACTTTTCGCGCGACCTACACTACTCGCCAGTGTGAATCGGCCCTAAGAAAGACCAAAGCGTTTTTTGTATTGAAATCGAGGGAATGCTGTCAGGAATTATGTAAAGTACCAGCTCGTATTTTTTCTTTCTACCTACTTTAATAGTTAGTCGACATTAATTAATTAACATTTAAAATATGCCTCTACACGCTCAGGCATTAACTGGAAAGTTGTCTAGTGCCACGAAAATTGCCCGACCCAAGCGTTTCAGACGAGGTAGCTTTAGCGTAGCCCTTTTCATTCGGCAAAAGTGAAATCCCGCGAAATAAAAAAAAAAATGCCACGACAGCGTGCTTCGTGCGCCCAAATTCGCCGCGATTACAGCGCTCTCACCCGCAACTTGGTAAGCGCTGCCAAAATAGCGCCTTCTGCGCTGACCACGACAGAGCGAGCTTCGCGTTGCTGTTGGTTCCGTGATAAGTGCCTGCGGCTGTTTCAGCGCGCCGTTAGCAGCCGCTCTTCATTATAGCCGCGCTGTTCATTACGTGATGACGAGAATGCGCCCATCGTCAGCGCAGCTGAGAATCGCGTCTAATCGATCCAAATGAACTGCACGCCGTCTGTGCCCTGCCTTCGATCTCGCTGGTGCATCTACCTAGCTGCACTCTATTATAGCTTCGATGCCAGGCTTTGGCAGACAGCTCTGTTGAGAGGCAGCCCACCTATCGCGCACAACAGTGATGTCGTACCAGGCATTGGAAGCATCGAAGATGCATGCCTCTTCTGTACTATCTCTCGATACATTTTGTGTATCGGTATTAAATATCGCTTGCCAAAAATTAAAATATCGGAGTACCGGCATCGCAAATGCATTTTTAATGTGTCGCGCATTTTGACGATACTCGATACTTAAAAAAAATAAAAAAATCGTCTCACATTTTGAGGCTGCTGGCCGGTGGCGCTCATTCAGGCGGTAGCGCACTGAAGAAAAGGAACAATTAGAAGGAGACGATGCCACTGCTGTTCTTCTTCTGCGCAGTAAACCAACGCGGGGGGATTGGCCAAGGTACGCGGTGAATGCCAAAGTACATGTGCGGGAAAAAAAAAAGTAGAATAGTAGAATGACTGAAATTAGAAAATATATTTGTTGTTGAAATGTTTAAATAAATGAAACAAATTAGATATACCAGGAATAAAATAAAACACGCTTTTTGGACATGCGGTGGAATTTTGTATGGAGTTAACAGGGTAAGCGACCAGTTGTAATAATGTAATCATGAAGGTAGCCGCAAATAGTGCTTAACGAGAATCCCGTGGCGCTCGCAACAAACGAGAGCAGAACTGGTAGAGACAAAGGGAGTCCTAACCTCGAAAGAGGGACCTCCAAATACTGTGTTCTCTGAAGTGCGAACCGCCGTTAAGAGAGGAGAAAATGGTCTAATGTTTGAACTTCTCCGCATGAGTTACAAAGGTTTGTCGTAGCGAACCCGCATCTGCATAAGTACAAGTTTAAGTGGGGGATTCTGCATCGCGAAAGCGTCGTGGACATTTCACAGAGCCTTGACTTACACGATCGGACATTCCATGGGGCCTGTAAATGTTGAAAATCCACGGTATTCAGCAACGGATCACCCAAGCTGGCTGATATATGTTGGAACCGCTGGAAACGGGAGGTCTCCAACAGAATGAGGTGAGGTACGGGATAGATTACAGGGGCAGTAAGAGCTTACCTTGCCAATCAATCAGCCACCTCGTTGCAATAAATACCCGAATGACCAGGTACCCAAACAAAGTTGACCTCACCCCTATTTCAAGTGGCGGTGGTTGCTAACCGAAATGGAAGACTTTTGCCGTCATCCTCAGGAGCTGACAGACTATTTGTTCTTTCCTCGGTATGCACGATAAAGGTCACGCACTCTTCCACGCGCGGATCAATGGGGCCATCGGTGCCGGCGGCTTCAAATAATGAGCTGACGCATTCCTTTCGTTTGGAGATGCAACGATACAACAAGCCGTAGTTCTCAAGACACGCTACTGAAACTTCAGTCTCTTAACTAAACCTCGAGGATGCTCGTGTCGACTTGGTGTGCTTCATTCTTATCCGTTGATAAAAGGCAACATCGATAAAATTCAGCACGGCGACGTGCTCGAGTGCTCCTGTATAGAGGCTTTATTCATTTGCTTCGCTTGAAGCACGGCCGCATCGTGGGGTTCCTTCAAACCGGCGGATTGAGGAAACGCTGTTACTTGCTATCGATAAGTAAAAAAAAATCTAAATAATAGAGATTAGCAAGAGAAGTTTTGCCTAATAAAACCTTTGTCCTTGTATTCTTTGTTGTTTTCCTTCTAGCCTTTAACTAAGAATTTTCAAAGTCTAACGTCTGTTAAACACAGTGCTGGGCAAATAACTGTTCAGCTTTCCCAAGAGCATGGAGCTTGCACTTTTTAGCACACTGCGAAAATAGAGGTAACCGGTAAATACTGCAGTAACAAACGAAGAGCATCAGAAACAGTTTTAAGTTTATTCGTATGTAGTCAAGTGCTCAGATACCGGTCCGCATGAAGAACATTAGCTTAAAAAAAAAAAGATTTTACCAGGCTGCTCATGGGATCGCTTTGACGTCACCACGACTTCATTCCAATGCGGAACTAGCTTTGCCGACAGTGGAGCTTGAAGAAATTGGAGCTTAAAGAAATCAGTTTGGCCGCATTCGTTTAAATCCTTTTAACTACAGTGCGAAATATCAAATGCATTAAAAATTTCTGAAACCACGGAGAAATTTCTTAACCTAGCTAATCATATTACCAGATTTATTAATATTGACGATTCCAATCGTGTATTGAAGTACTGACGATACAGTGTCAAGTATCGGTATCGAAAATCAGTTTTGGTTCGTTATCGTGTATCGGTGTCGGAAATGCAGTTTTTGAGAGTATCGATTGTCAGTGTTGATTTTTTTTTTTTTCCAAGTATCGCGTCCCGCCCTGTGTGGCACTGCGATCTCAACTTGATTTCTCTGCGTGCCGAACTTTTCAAAGGCACTGTCAGTCTCGTTTAGCCGGGCAAACTTGTGAGATTAGCGTGCCTCAAGCAGTGAGTGTGTGAGTAATTCTTTATTAAAATAGGGTTGGCGGGAAAGATTATTTTTTGGAGAGGGTCAGTGGGGTCAGGGAGACTCGGGCAGTGTAGACGCAGCAAAGGGAGGCAGAGGCGTGTCCAGCTCCCACCCGCGATGCTTCTCGAGCGCTTTAGCTGCATCACGTACGAAAGCGCTCTCTCGCTGAGGCGGCTTCGGGTTATTTCGAGCGTGCCAGCTACCCTGTGCACTCACTGACTCACGCACGCACGCACACTCGGCGACTGTGCGGTGTTGTTGATCTCGCCTTTCGGCAGCAGTGGGTGAGAGCGAGAGAGCTCAGCCTGCCAAAGAGGCGCGATGTCAGCCGAGAGGCGCGCGAACCCGCTTTTGGCGCGGCTTTCGCGACAGGCGGGCTGTTGGCGCGTCGGCCCACGGCTTTCAGTGAGGGAGGCTGAAAACACGCCGGCAGGCTTCGCGCGACTGAGCGAATGCTTCCAATTTATTAGGCGCTCCGACGGGCGAGGCAGGCGCGTCAGAAGGCGCGGGCGTTTGCAGCTTGTATACTGTGTAAGCCGCCGTGACAGAATTTGCGAGCCTCTTGCGAAGCCTGCGATTGCTGCTACATCTGTGGCGGCCGACCCATCTGTTGTTTTGTTCCTATTTCTTTTCTATTTCGCGCGTTGAACTTCGTTTCAACGAATTGTTGTGCTGACAATGATGCAAATTGTGCCGCCCAATGAATGTCGCTTCACCGTCTTCGGGAGGGAAATAGTTTTTAGTCTTCAAGAATACGCTAGCGTCTTCGTTAGCGATGAGACGGGCTGGTAATGTATTTCCATCGTGAAGCTAAATCATTATTTGTTATTTTCACTGTGTTTTGTCAAGCAGTGCATTTATATATGGGCCTGAAGGGATGCCGCTTATGTATAGTTCAGTGTTCTTGCAAGTCTGTCTGCTCAATACTAACGCCTCCGTAATGCTCTACCTGCCTTTTTTTGCAAAAATCTCCACATAGAGTCAGTCTTTCAGCGCCGCGACTTGACAACACTTGATGCCATCATAAAATGGAAACTTGGGCAATTTGATAGCTTATCATGCTGCCATTTCATATAGTTAAAAAAGGTGAAGGCGGAAAGCTGCTGTTCCTTCTGCTTTTAGCTGTGCTTCACGCCATTGTTTCTTCTTGTTATCTTACTGCAATAATGAAGAATAATGCTTGTTGAACACGCATATAAGAGGCATGGTGGCAAAAGGCAGAAAAGCTCTAAAATTTCATCAAGAGAAACTTGTAGCGCCTGGAAACAAATTTAACAAAAACAGCTTATTTGACATGTGTTGCATAAATATTAGAAAACGCTTGTCCTGTTAGAGATCCGTCAGAACTCACTATGATGAAACGACTGGAGAAGATGAAAAACAGGGCGGTCAGATCTTCCCTGCGTGGTAAAGTGGTAAAGAACTAGAGCTAGCGTGCTTGCTATAATACATGAGCCAGATTAAAGTCTCGCTCCTTGACGACGAAAACTGTGATTGGCGCACCTCCTTTTAAGCACTAATAAAAAAAAACTTGAATCGAGAAGCCAGGAGGTTTTGAACATCCGTGGCTATATTCGCAATACAACTGACTGCACTTTATAAATATACAGGAATTGTGTCCCACTAGAAACTTGCTTGAAAATTCTGCTCTTGTTAAAAGTGCTGCAAAAATTACGGGGCTGCCTGAAGCTTGGGTACGCTGAAAAAAAAAAAAAAAACTTTCCTTTTTACTGTCACTACACCTCTGCTGTACCGTCCTTGCAGATTCTGGAATGAAAATGAGAGGAAATAATCTGGCTTACCTTGTCGCAAGAGTATTTCAGCGATAACTTCGCGTTTTTCGATCAGTTAGCTTTATATACGAGAAAGATTACTTCATCAAGCGTGTTACAATTATTACCAACTGTCTGTTATAATTCTCGCTCTGAAGTTTTTCTAATTTAACGAAACACGGGAGTTGAAAATCGATACAGTATCCCTGGAGTTGCCAAACCTTCAACACCAGTAGCCAGAGCAAAACACCACGAATACCCAGGTCATGAACCAGTGCATATTACAGACGCACAACCAACCGTTAAGGCATGTTCCAATACGCATTAGTGAAAAAAAAATCGTTTTTTCTTTTTTTGTCTCCCCAGATGCACGCCACAGGCTAACACGGTCGCGGTGCTCAATTGCACTGTCCACACACCCGTCGGCTTTAATGATCGAGGTACCCAGCGCCACAGGGCTTTGTTTCCGAGCTTGTTTCGTGCGTGTTGAAGAAGGTTTCGTGTTGGCAGCAGAACGAATGAGCTGAAAGGTCACCACGAACGTGCCCCCTCTGATCTCGGCTGCAGTGTCCAAGCTATAAGGAGGCTCCTCGTCCGAACCACTTATCTCACATGAGAGAGGGCCGCGTGAATCACGACACTGCCCCGTGCCTCGAACATTGAGCAACCTGAGCGTGTAAAACGGGAATTAAATAATTCTCGTTCGTTTTTTTTTTAATTCTTATTGGCTTATCGCCTTAACTCTTCTGTGCTTTATTTGCATCAGGGCATTATGTAATGATCCTTTTACAGCAATATCTCCATCTGCGAGCGTCAAAAAGAATGCATGCAGGCGTGTGCGCACACCATTAAGGATGAGCGCACATGTGTCTCACGCCACCTCTGGCGTCTTCGTAATCACGTGCTGGTCACGTGATCGTCGGTGATCACGCGACTACCCGTGCACACAGCTTGTGTCTCGCGCGCCTCGCGCAATGTTCGCCGTCATCGGGTGGGACGCCCGGCCGTAAGCATCTCGAAACGCTTTTCGGACGCAGCACGAACAGGCCAGAGCCAGCAAACACGCGCGGCGGGATGGACACAGGCAGCGCACGCTCGGAGCGTTGCCCGCAGATTTACTGCCTGTAAAGACGTTCTATTCTGTGCCTACGCATTTCACAGGCAATGAAGCACTCAGCGTAACTCTCCCATGACTGGAATAAGACTAATCGTCGTACCGTTGTGCGTGACGTCATCATCTCGTTAATAATTTCGCGAACCAGCTAGCCGAGGTCATGTTGGTGGGCGAGGTCGAGAAGGGGACCAAAATGCGTTGCTGATTGATTAGCGCTGATTGATTACCACACACACACGCACGCACAAAACTCTCAACTTCAAATCAGGTGTCCCTGAGTTTTGCTTTTTACGCATCAAGTGTAAACACTGTCATTTTTTTTTTCGATTCTACACCTATCTTACCACCCACTGCCCCCACTGGCGGTAATATAAGTGGTGGTGGTGGCGGTAAACATTTTACTCAGTAAAGAGCTTTGCGCCCCCCCCCCCCCCCCCTTCCCCCCGAACTGGGAGGGGTTCTTAGCCAAGGGTTCCCTGGGTGCGCCTTCTCACCCCCGCTTCGTTCAGGGCGAGTACAACCGCGTCGTCTGCTACGGAGTCCGCCATTGCACAGCCCATCTTTCGGGCAGCGCTCTGCAAGCTCACGGATATGCCACCGATTCTCGTCCGCAGGCGCATTTCGTGCTGAAAAAACCACTTTAAGAGGATGCAGGGCATAATAACTGATCAAGGGGGCTCAGTTTTTCATGGTATAGTAATTGTCTGTGTAGAAGTATGCTACGTGGATCGCTATGTTCTCGCGCCACGTATGACAGATACCGCACTGTACTTACCTTTAATGGTGCGGTGTGAGCTCGTTCCCTTCGGCGTAGGCGAGCTCAGGACGTTGCACCGTCCCCTGGCAAAAGGGGCTGAAATATTTCTATTGTTACTAAAGTGCTATTATTAAACTACGAATTTGCATTGTTGAAAAATAACTAATGAACGGCAATTTCGGTGATAGTGACAGTGTTGGGAAATAAACTTGAGCAACTATTTTCACGCTAGCTTCGTATATACCTGCAGTTTAAAGGAACTGGTGTTTTGAACACACCGAGAAAACTTTTGAATGTTTTTATTCATGGAACTTGGATAACATAAAATTATTCCTAAGTAAAATGAAAGGGCACATGCTGTGGTATAGGGCACAATATGACGGTTTCAGCGCTTACAACAGGCTTACTCCGGCACATTTCTTACTTGCAATTTGACGAAGGTGTATGAGCAGCTCCAGCCTCGCGTTGCTTGAGACGAGCATCTTTTCCACGGCTTCCTTGTGATGCTCGCATGTTTCCAGATTGGACCGCAGCATTTTTCTCAGAGAAGCAGTTACAACCTGCTCTCGAGATTTCATGGTGAGTGGGTTATCCGCCCATGTTGTGATGCCTCTGGAGTATTCTTTGCAAGACTTCAGGGTGATCATGACTGCATCGCTCGGATAGTGAAAGTTGTTGCCATCGCAAACATATCCATTCAGCGCTGTTAAATATGCCTGCTCGCTGCTGCTGAACAAGAAGACTGCAGTCTTCCACTGTTCGCACGAGTGAACCGCTTCGACGAAACGTTTCTCAAGAAACCCACGAATGTGAAAAAGGATGGCACAATCAGCTGACGATAGCGCCTCAATGATAGGTATTTCTGCATCGTCTATGCCTTCTGCTTCGGCTTCGACATGCTCTTTCAGGCCTTTTGACAGCGTGTCAACAAGACATTGGCCATCGTCGAGTTCGGAGTTCGTTGTTGTTGGTGTGTGCAAAAACTGATTCACGCAAACAAGCTTCAATGCGCACCTAATGTCGTAGGCATTCGGAACTGGTTTCCTGACGCGTACGATGGAAAATACGTTTCCAAAGCAGTACTGCAGTACTTGGCTAGTTATAAAACCTTGTATCCTTCGCTCTCTAGAACAGTCTCGTGAAGTCTAAGAACGACAACTGTAGATACCATGAGGCCTTCTTGAGACGGTTTCCCCTGAGACGTGCTGCCTGCTTTAGGGTGGTTGACGTGCGTCCCCGACATAATCGTGTACCACTTAGGCACGAGTTCCAGGAATCATGCGGTAGCCTCAGCTTCTGGACCCAGAATTTGCTGCCTCACCAAACACGGGATCGTGGCTAGAGCCTGTCTGAAAAACTGTACAGCTACTCCCACTTTCATTTTAGTGAAGTGGCCACCAGTAATGTGCGCCTCTGAGAGCTGTAGCCCGACTTTGAGCTGCAGTCATGTTCTGGAGGCAGTTCGATGTTACTTGTTAGGAACGCTGAGGCTTCTTCCCTGCTTTTAGCTGATGAGGCGCCAGCTGTTACTGAATCTTCAACTTTACGTGGCGGCGAGCCTTCATCTTTACATGCCACGGATGACAAAGAAGATATCATCCTATCTTTCAGTGGCTTCCGCATCTGCGGCAAAGCTGCAACAAAATAAAATCAATAAGTTGAAGGCACAAACAAGGGTTCCCGCTGACGGAATTAGATCTATGCCAGCGATCGCAAGCGCTAGCACATTCGTCCCAGCGAAATTCATGAAAATAAGGCAGAGGCGCGAGCCATTTGGTGTATGCAACGCTGATGCTAAATAATATAGGTACTTACCGCTAAAGGTTAATACGGTGGGCACTGCATTTGGTTTCGACTTCTTCCAGTTGTTGGCACGATCCTGTTCAAAGTGGTTCTTTTCAAAGTCAGCCTGTCACAATGTCACAACAGCGTCATAATGGAAAAGCTTGTAATATAATGGAGCGAAATTGAGAGCTTAAACGTAAAATCCTTTTCATGCTTGGTTCACGTCTAATATAGTTTAGTACCATCGGAAAAAGTCTGGAATTGTATATTTGGATGATGCAGGCACAGAACACTCGCTCGTTTTATATGGCAGTCTTTATAGTGCTTCCGAGTTCACTGGCTGCCCGACGTTGTGCGTTGTTTTAGAATACATACGGACTGACTCCAAGAGCAGTCACTGCGTGCACGGTGATAGGCTATGTAAAAAAAAAAACGGAGCATCACAATAGTCACTTTGCATACGCACGATCCCTTTATCGGCTGCCACTTTTTTTTTTTTTTTGATACCTCAAAGGCCGCTGGTATGGGGCATTACATGAGGGATGGGCATGACAGTTAAACAATAATGGTCTTGATCTTCACATTCGCGATCCACTGAAGTCGTCTTTTCGGCTCTGTTGGAAGGTTGTACATTCTTCTACCATTTCTGGAGTGGTTGGTGCACAACGGCGCACAGCACCCAGGCGCTCCGCGTTGCTTCCGCGGGAAGTGGCCTAAACAATTGCGGACAGCGGCTGCAGAAACCGGTCGAGGCGGCGACAGCTCCTTTAAAGAATGACCCCACCCTGAACGCAGTGGGAGTGAGAGGGAGCATCCAAGCACTTTACTTAGCCCAGGCCTCCTACGTCCTTAGCTGTTTCCTGCGCCCACTGAACCAGAACTGGCACGCCTGTTCGTTAGACTACTGAAAGTGGGCTGTTTCCTGAGCCGCTTTGGGACATTACCCCCCCCCCCCCCCCCTCCCCGTAAACCAAACTATTGAAAGTGGCGGGCCATAGCTTCGAGCTAGCAGGCGGGTCAGATGAACGAAAAAAAGTATATCCCATTCTGTAACTCTCCTTATATTGTCACCTCCTACAAATGGCATGTATAGGCATATGTATTGTACGGGATGCTACTCTTGTCCTTGCATTGTTTCGCGCAGCAGGTGCTTACAATCTAATGAATGGATCTTCTGGCACAATAGAGGGTATATGCCATTAAAGGAGGCCTCTTATCGAGAAAAGGCAGCGGATTTCTCCAGCGACAGCTCCTTTAGTGCTATGGGGTTTAATCCACTCTATCGGTGGATGAAGGTACAGGAGAAATTCGTCGTAAGGAACAGTTCTTTTAGGCGGACCAGCGCATGGTGAGAGTAAAGTGCATTTAGATGTAGCAATAAGGAAGAAAGCACTATACTATCGGTGTACGTAACAGTCGATGTACTTCGCCCCGGTGAAGTCGATGGACAAGTAAAGGCAGTCGGGAGTAATCGACAGACATCGCATCTTACGAGCGCTCTATACGCGACGCTACAGCGACCAAGCGCGCAAGTACAGCGAGCAAGCGTCTCAGCTCGAAAAAGCGTCCTTAACCTTGCCGCGTGTAACTGGAGTTAAGAGACTTGGCGTCTTTACAGACCGCAAGTGGGATCTCCGAAAAAACGGAGGAAATGCCACTTCGTGATGATGAGCCTTTAGCGCGGTCTCCATGAGAGAACTGCGATGATACAAATTTCCTGCCACGGCAAAAATTCACGCCGTTGTAAAATTGTCAGATCTAGAACAAAACTAAACACGAGGCCTAAGTGGGAAGACACGCATTCATTTCTTACTCCTCTTAATTATTTTTATGCGAAACAGCTCAATATGATCACACTGGCCTTAATGTTTTGCAACGTGCAAAATAAATGGGTTCATGACACAAGTCGCGCACTGCAGCTCGCGCCACTTCGAATTATAATATCAGGTCGACATAAAATACTATAG
Source organism: Amblyomma mixtum (assembly GCF_055824585.1). Classification (NCBI taxonomy): domain Eukaryota; kingdom Metazoa; phylum Arthropoda; class Arachnida; order Ixodida; family Ixodidae; genus Amblyomma; species Amblyomma mixtum. The sequence continues at coordinate 188,793,304 of NC_143014.1, read as the reverse complement.
CAGCGCAAATCGACAGAGCTCAATCATTCTCTTTTTTACGTTCAGCTATAGCGAGCAACTTTGCGTGATGATTCCCGTTCCGTACTGAAATGGTCCTGCCAAGCGTATATTCATCAGTCATATCCATCGCGGTGCGCAGTCAAGAAAAAACGTATTGAAATGTTCGTGTTCGAATCCCGCCTAGTAGTGCATAACGCGATCAAAAAGGCCGATTTCCGTAGCTTGGAAGCTCCAAATATTGTCCAGAACCGCTTTACAATAGCATCAGTCTTGAAAGAGCCGGTTTTATTTCGACTATACTGAAGCGCGAGTCGAGAATATGAGAACAAAAAACTCTCAAGAAGATTGCTATACTCTGCAATGCGTTATTACAGCGCGGATGTTTTAAAGGATTTCTGCAATTGAATGAAGAAGCTTAGTTTTTATTTTTATGCTAATTAAAATGCGAAGACATATTCTTCAGACACTGCAAATCTTTTCTTGTTAACTTTTTATTTATTCCTGCGTTTTTTTTCAAGGTTTGATGCATGTCTCCTTTTTGAGAAAAAGAAAGAACAACTTTATCGGAGAAATTAAATTGAGGAGAATGTGCTTCAGAGCGACGAGGACGTCTTGTGGTCTGTGAAATGAATATGTTTATACGCTCGAACTGTCGCACAACGTCCGATTTCGACCCTCCAAATCAGAGCCAGATTAGCAGTGCGTGGCCTTAGGTATATCATAAAATATATACTAGGTATATTTATTATGGTGACTTTTTATGGCGCAAGGGCATCTGCGGCCAAAAGAGTGTCATGAAACAAGGTTTTTTCGTTTGCTCAAGGTGGGGTCAAAGACCCACTTCCCAAGAATTTTACCCTGAATGAACCGAGCACCAGTCTAGGGAAAGCTTGTACCCATTATATCACCGCTGGGTACCCGGCGGCGCTAGGGATCGAACCCCGCACCTCCCGCATGCGAGGCGGATGCTCAACCGCTGGGCCACCACTCTGATCAATATATAGGTATATCTCAAGTGTCCCAAAGTACTGTTAACTAAGCCATCAGCCACGTCCACACTCATGTAAGGTTTTCCTGTGCACGGCATTATGGCAGCCTCGAGCCACCTCGCTCTCAGCCGCAGAGAAGACGAAGCGGACACGGACGCGTGAGGAGCTTTTGGGCTAGTGACCTGAATCAGCTACGACACCAACACCAACGCTCCATTAACAGCTGCGCTGTAAACGAGATTACTGGCGACGATTTGGCGACGGTTTCGTATCGGTTTTCTATGCCGATCTGCGAATCCTATTTAAGCTCCTATATGAAATGATTCTGGTTATGCAAACGAAAATAAACAAGAGAAAGTGCGACCGGAAGCAAGATTGAATGTTAATTACCGAAAGCGTTTGTTGTATGTTCCTATTTCTGGTGTTAAAAAAAAAGGTACAAAGCTTTCCGCATTTATTGCATTTTAATTATATTGTTACGTAGCCGTTGGGGCTCGTAACCGAAAGGCTTTAATGGGGGTTGACCTGGACGGTACCGGAGAGCAAGCCAAGAGCACAGCACCCAGAAAAGGCCGAGACCGAGCTTCTTCAGCTTTCACTCGCCGGTGCACGAGACTTGCGAAGAGCAGCCGCCCAGCGGCTCCTTATAGAAACGTGGCAATATACTTTCAGCTTCAGTACTGAAAAAAAGACAACGCGAACTTGGGACTTTTATTTATTTTCAGAACGGTCAAATCATAAGTTGAACAAGAATCTGGAAAATGAACTCCAGATTGTTTCCAGAGCCGGAGACAAGTATTCGGCCGTATTTAAATGAATTTTTCTTTTTGCTTGTCCAAGGAAATTGAAATTAAACTTTCTTAACGCTGTGGTCAATCCTTGTTCATCTCGCTAAGATGCTAACTGTCGTGGTGTGACGTATAGCTGCGAAGTTCTGGTTCTTAAACTGTCCATTGGGCAGTGAGCCCTTCCCTGGCGTATATGCCACATAGCCACACTTTTAGAAAGAAAAGCATAACACATAAAATAAAAGGCAGCAATCATATTCATTTGAAATTTTTTCATTGCACTTTGTCTGTATGGTGTTCTTAAATATTGCAACTCATTATTAAGCTGCAGCCATCTCATTCAGGAAGCAGACGCCATTAGATGCTTCAAATCGGAATCCTGAGTGTTCACGTTACATAGGTCTGAGAGCAATTTTTATAAAAAGCGCACAAAAACTTTGTCTTTGGAAAGTCCATTGGTTCCTTGGAAGAAAACTTCCACGCTAATTTAAAGGCAACCCGAAGTAGGTCGTAAAGCTGCGCTTTTCATAAACCGACAAGGGCTGCGTACGCTCGCTTTCTCCTATTAGTACGCGAGATTGCATTAAACTCACGTGCCGAAGGAGCACGGCCAAGGCTACACTGGATGTTTTTACGCTCAGGTACAGTATCTATAGAAAAATTAAAAAAAAAGCTGAATGACTCGCTTCCTTTTGTGCGGGTTTAGTGTAATAAGGAAACACCAGCAGTTATGCACGCAGAAAGGAATCAGGGTGTAGAGGAGCATTATGTAAAAGCACTGGACGATATCTATAACGTCTGCACAGCCACCATAGTCATCCATAAAGACAGCAATAAATTTCCAATAAGGAAGGGAGTCAGGCAGGGAGACACGATCTCTCCACTCCTGTTCATCGCCTGTTCACAGGAGTTATTCAGAGACCTGGATCGGGAACAGCTGGGGATAGGAGTTAATAGAGAATACTTTTTGTAATCTGCGATTCGCTGATGAAATTGCCTTGCTATGGTACACAGGGGATGAACTGCAAAGCATAATCAATGACTTTGACGGGGAAAGCGGAACGGTGGATCTAAAATTAATATTGTTACGTGGCGGCCAGCCGAAGAATGAGGCGTGATGAACGATGGGCAAGAGATGATTTAATGGCCGCTGGCCTAGCGCGAGCGCCCCGTCCCGCGCCACTGCCAGCTTCGCCTTCTTCGTAACGATATGCAGAAAACTAAAGTAATTTTGAACAGTCTCAGAAAGAAACCGCAATTCACCATTGGTAGCGAGGCCCTGGGAGTGGTAGGGAATATGTCTGCTTAGGGCAGGTCTGCAGATCCGGACCAGGAGAGTGAAATAATTAGAAGAACAAAAGTGGGGTGGAGCGCATTTGACAGGTACTCTCAGATCATTAATGAAAGTCTACTACTATCCCTCAAGAGAAAAGTTATAACAGTTGCATCTCACCGGTACTCACCTATGTGACAGAAGCGTGGAGGCCAATGAAAGGGGTTCTATTTAAATTGAGGAGAACGCAGCGAGATATGGAAAGGAAAATAATCGATGTAACGTTGAGAAGCAGCAAGAGAGCAGAGTGAATGAGAGAAGAAATGTGGGTTAAATCCTTGCCGAAATCGAGAAGAAATGGGCTTGGGCAGGGCATGATAAGCGAGACAAGATAACCGATGGTCGCTAAGGGAAACGGATTGGATTCCAAGATGAGACAAGCGTAGCAAGGGGCAGTAGAAAGTTAGATTGGTGGAAGAGATTAGGACGTTTGCGGCGATAGGGTGGCCGAAACGGACACAGGGCAGGCTTAATTTGGAGAGATATGGGAGAGGCATTTCCCCAGTGGCGTAATCGGGCTGATGACACTCTTAACAGAAAGGCGTAAAAAGGAGAGTAAGCTGTCCTCTAGCGCAGTCCCTTTTATTGACAGGAGTGCGCAAGAGGGCAGCTTACTCCCTTTTTACTCCCATATGGGTGTATTCGCGCTCAGACTGAAGGGCAAACGTCAAAAACCATTTCGTGAAGTGAAAAATGTCCTTCTGTTTGCGCCTAAAACGGCTGCGAACTGTTCAGTCCCGGGTGAGTGCCCTATCAAGGGCCCTCTTTGTTCTGCCACTGTCTGATGATGTGGCTCCTGTTGACGAATTTACAGTTTAAAGGGACAATGAGGAGAAATTGAAGTTGGCTTGTATCGACAGAATACCAGCTCCTGATTACAAAAACGCCACTCATACTGACAACAAAGCTTTTGTAGCGTAGAAAAGAGCAAGAACCAAAATACAGGTATCGCCGCCACAGGCCAAACTCGCAAGTACAAGCGTGTTGACGTCATAGGACAAAACAGTGTTGCTAGAACAACACTAGGGCACGAGAAGCCACGAATCACTGAGGCGCAGCCAATGCATGCGCAAATCTCCTTGACGTCGCCAGATGGCGCCACGTACCCGGAAGCTACGCGCGCGCCTGCAGCATCGGGACGAATCAGCGCCTGCTCACCGGCGGTAGGCTGGCTCCCGGTATTCCGCTTAGAGCACTGCACGGGCCTCAATTTGAGGCCCGGGCCTGGCCCGGGCCCGAGACATGAAGCCCGAGCCCGGCCCGGGCCCGCTAAATTATCGCTCTAGCGAGCCCGGCCCGGCCCGTGAAAACCGGAGTGAAGCCCAGCCCGGGCCCGGCCCGGCCCGTTTCACAGTAACGCTTGAGGTATACTGCTCACTCTGAGCATGTAGACTGCTACTACACCGATTAGGAACTGGCCGACAAAAGTTCTAAAACCGCAGTTTGGCTTCCAGAAAGTTGGTTCTTTTTAACCCAGAAGAAAGTGATGAAGAGTAGTGCTCGCCAGGCCCGTCTTTTGGAAAGTGATCTCGAGTAGGTGGGCAAAGATAAACTCGGAAGTTCCGAGAGCTAAATAAAAAGGGCTGCATACACGCGTAGTCGTCTACTTTGGGTTCCCCCATGATTGTAATCAGTTATATACTGCCGCCCGCGAAGTATAAATATTAAAGCTGCCTATAGCAAGCAGTAGAATGACATTTTTTTAGTGAACGCGATCTCATAGGTTGAGCTCATAGCCGAACTGGTCGCGTTTCAGCAGAAACGAAAAGCTAAAAGACTTGAGTATTTCACGGTATGTGCTTGAAGGCTATAAGGGTACTAAACTAATATGTTCTTCCCGAATGCATTTCTAATAGTGTAGAGGTATGTTTTGGGATGACGAACGATCAATGGCCAATTAAGGCCGGTTGAATTTTACTCTTACTGCACCGCGGCGTGGAAATAAGGAAATAAATAAGTCAGTGAATAAAGCTTAGTTTTTTTCTCAGCGCGTACTATAACTCATAGGATCCGTGTCGCTGCTTCAATGCCGCAGTTGTGCACTTCACTCTGCAATAGTCAATGAAAAGTCGGACACCAGCCGTTTCGCTACGGACCCAAGCTCGGCTCGGGCCCGCAGCTTTAGGCCCGAGCCCGGCCCGGGCCCGCAACTTCAGGCCCGGGCCCAGCCCAGGCCCGGCAAAATAAATCATGTCCCGGCCCGGCCCGCGGGCCGGGCCGGGCCCGGGCTTTCGGGCTGGCCCGAGCCCGTGCAGTGCACTAAAATTTCCGCTAACGGTACGCAGTATGCTAAAGGTGTCTATTTGCGAGAACTTCCTTGACGACTTCGAGAACAGGATACATCGTAACGCTTGCAAAACGCCGGTGCAAACGTAAACGGAGCGACGGTAGCGACGGCCGCAATAGCCGATAGATGCCTTCAACGTGCGGCCGGCAGTAGCTTTCTTTTCGGCTGCTGCTAGGCCGCACTGCTGGCCGCCAGAAATCACGGAGTCTGCGTTACGTCTTGTGCACGTCATGTTTCACGTCACTTAGTCCTGTGTCGTCATAAGAGAGTCCCAAGTTTGAATCAGAGCGGCGGCAAAAACTTTTTCAACTTCGAATTCAAATTTCTTAGAAATAAATGCATCTTTCACTGCCGGCCAAGTGGCAACAAAGCCAGGAAATGCCGAACTATCGGATTTTGCTTTTAAAAAATATATTAATCGTATGCATTGTCAGACTTTTTTTTTTAATCAGCAGTGCCCCGCATAATCTGTACTCACTTGCTTTTCTGTTTCGCTCTCACTTAAAGTACCGGCTACGTGACTCTCATGGCGTCCATTACTTGTGAGTGGCGTGTTAAAAACAAGCTTCTGTGTTCATGCAGGACGCCCTGTCGCGGCCACCGCCTGGCTCCCGGCGATGTTCCTCCCTCCGGTCGCAGAGTAGCGGCCGGCGCCACGCTGAGATGACCCACGCCCGCGCCTGAGCGCAGCCGACACCCTGTTGCCCAAGATTCTTGTGAAGCTCGCCAGCCCCGAGAATGACGTGTGCTCGTGCGGCGACCACCTAGTGCTGGTGGCGCAGCGCGCCATGGCCGCTGTGCGGCAGATGTCGGTGCCGCAGGCCGGCCTCGAGCCGGACGAGAGGGCTCGCTCGCCGTCGCGCGACGAGCGCCGCGGCTCGTCCAGCCCTCGACGCTCGGCCGTCATTGCGGAGAGCACCGTGGTCGTGGCCGAGCCGCTGAGCAAGAGTGCCTCTCAGCCGTCCAGCTTCAAAGTGAAGCTTACCCGCCGCGACACCTCCAACAAGCTCGCGGTGGACTCGACTGCCGCGAAACCCACGACCAGCTCATCGGACGGCGAGAGGGGCAAGACAAAGCCCAACAAGGCAGCAGGATGGAAGACCTCCAAGTTTTTCAGCAAAACAATGTCTTCGGCCGAACTACTACGAGGCCTCAAGAAGCTCTCGGTGAACACCGCCACGACAAGCAGCTCTGACGACCCGGAGGCGAAGCCTTCGTCCGGTGGGAAGGTAAAGTTCACGATGAAAAAGCGCAACTCGTCCAGTGATTCGGCAGTCAACAAGGACCGCTCACCAGAAGGGCTGCGCAGCGGAGAGGGGTCGAGGAAGTCTTCGCGAGAGTCTTCAGACGGTTCCCCCAACGTGTCCCCACGAACAAGCATCGACGAAGGAATTGTCTGCAAGAAAGAAGACATCCTCTCTCTCATTCATCACAACACTAAAAAGAAGTCTTCTATCGGCTCCGTCGCGGTGCCAGTGGCCGGGGCCACTTCGCCCAAGAAGTTGGCCCTGCGAACGACGCGCTCGGCGACCATTGATCCTTCGGGCATGGCCACCGACCCGTACGAGCCGACGGCAGAGAACATCCCCAGGATCGTGTCGACGCCGCCGGCGCCGCGCAGGGGCTCCACCACCCTCGAGCGCAGCACCAGCGAAGAGGCCAAGCCGAGCAGGTCCAAGCGCAACAGCCTGTCCGGCAAGGGAGCGCCGCAGAGGTCCCTGGACGATGCGCCCCAGTCCCCGGCCGACGAGCCGAGCGTCGGCCGGAAGGCAAAGCGGAAGCAGTCGGGCGACGCCATTCGTGAGGCCAAAAAGGAGACGCCCGAAGAAGGCGCCAAGGAGCCAGCGAAAAAGGACGAGTCGCAGGTGAAGTGGGACGAGGGCAACGTTGTGGATGCCATGCTTCTCGGGGATGCCATTGAGGCCTTCCTCAGAGGCTCCATGGGGGGCTCTGCGACGACCATGCCTGCGACGCCTAAGAGAGTCTCTTTCAAAAAGACGTGAAACGTTGTTCTTGCATGAAGGAGATCCTGGCGTGCCAAAAAAAAAAAGCATATCCTCATGAAACACTCGGGGTCGCGAAACTGACATTTTACTGGGTCGTTGGTAGTAACTGCCTGTTTTTGGAAGCAAAATGGCCGACCCTGTTTTCAACTCGCACGGAGGACATGTGTGTACTTCCAGTGTTATGGTTCGCTTACTCAGCACGGAGTCAACAATTTTGTCCCGATAGGGATTCAAGCTGTGCATTTCGAACTTATGCGTATGTTTGTCATTGTTGCTGTTACCGTTGATTTTGTTTGCAATTACGTGTATGGAAGCTGTGTGTTCTTACTATGTATTTGTATGCCACGGCCACGGGTACGGTATGTGCGATGAAGAGTGTGATCACATCTAGCACGCAAGTCTTGGTTAGAGCCACTCCCTGTTAAGGCATACTGCTGCTCAGGACCGAGATACAATCGAAAAAGGACGCAAGTGACCATAGCCGTTTGTAGTCACGTCATCTGTAGTAGCCGTGAACGGACCCTCACTGTTCTGTACAACTACATAGATTGCACACCACTCCTATTGTAATAGCACCAGTAAGTGTGACTTACGTAAGTGGATCGTCCTCTGGAAGTTATT